>NC_084569.2:11417458-11447458 GCF_033978685.3 Nerophis lumbriciformis
TTTTTTTTTTTTTTTTTTTTTTTTTTTTTTTTAAATCAAACTCACTTGTAGAAATCAACCACAGCACATCTTCTTCCTCTGTCGAGTTAGGGTTATGGCACAATTTACTGCACTAGACAGAAACCTAAGTAAGGGTACTACTACTACTAATAATAATATTGATAATAGGAATAACAGTGGAGCAGCAAGAACCAAACGCAGCAAGAGAGCGTGTGTTGCGTTTATGGGACATAAAAAAATCAGGAAACAGCTTTTTGGCTGTGCAAGGACCAACAGGTGAGCTATGCATCCTTGTAATAATAATAATAATAATAATAATGCAAGATAACTTTATTTAAAAGCACTGTTGGATTTGTATTATTATTATTATTATTTTTGATGTTTATTGTGCTATTAAACATGATATATTCCTGCATGCTGTTATTTAGTCACTGGGAAAAATTGCATTTTGCAATGTTGTGAAAATGAGCAAAATAAATGTGCTGAATGATAATGTATGATTATTGATTTATGTGCTCAAAAAAAAAAAAGAAAAAAAAAAAAAAAAAAAGAATAGTGCAGCTTTTATATAAGCAGTTTCCATCGGCCAATGTAAAGAGCACAAGCATTTTATTGGGATTTTTTTGCAAAAAAAAAAAAAAAAAAGTTTGTATTGATTGACATCTGTTTATTTGGAGCGCTGTTTGTTTTTGAATGCAGTCATTTTAAAGACATATAAGTAGTTTGAACAAAAGTGGTGATAAAGACTGAAGGTCTACAGTGAATGTGTGTGTGTGTGTGTGTGTGTGTGTGTTGCGACGTCGAGCAGACACAGCAGTGACATCATTAGCTAAAGAAAAACAAAGACGACGCTCGGGGATTTGCGAGGAGCTCCTGCATATTTTATCCCCAATGACTTTCACAAGCGAGCGAGTCTTGCAAAATCACAACCCAAAACATCCCCTAATCATTCAAATGCAAGTTCGGTCCATGCAAGGTTGCCGTGGACGCAGCCAACGGATGTTACACATTTTAATGGAACTTCCAATGCAGTCAATAGCTTTTCTAATTTAACGGCGCACGCTCTGCTGCAGATTACGCAAGGTAACCCAAGAGGAACCTGTGCACCCTCGCGGAATATCTGCCAGGATCCTTCCCAACCATTCGTTGCTTCGAGCAGAGTGAGTTTTTAAGACGCGTCTTTGAAGGATGGTGTGCGGCCGCACGCTGGATTAAAGTGTAATTCGACTCAGCCCCCCGGCGGACGTGACCTGGCAAATTAACGCCGGCATTGAGTGAGGTGAACGGGACTTGGATGGCATTTAGTGTCTGCCGGTGCGGGGACGGTAATGGTTTAGTTCATTTGGAAAGTCCGGAAAGGAGCAAGAAGAGGTTAGTCAACTTGTTCTGTGTTTAGGGAGAAGTGTGTTGTACCAAGAGTTTGCCGGAAGCCATGCCGATGCATTATTTAGGCAGCAGGTAATCACACACCTGCATAGCTGTTCCTACCAATTACTTTAAAACTCTCCCTCGTTATTTCCTTTCCACAGCCCGCTGATGAGGCTCCTGGCCAAGGAGTGACCTGCCCTCCCCCTCCGGATCCGGTCCTGGCCGCGTCATTTTCGAAACTGTTTCTCCGACGCTTCTACCAGAAACTGAGACTGTTTCCCAAGGCGGACGCCGCCCAGCCGCCCCGGGCGGAAGCCATGGGGAGCGTGCGGAGCCACCGTTACAGCATCGTGTCCTCCGAGGAGGAGGGCGGAGTGAAGCTGGCCGACATGGTCGTCCCCAACGGCTGCGGCAACGGCAAGGCCGAGCACCGGCGCCAGAGCCGCTTCGTGCGCAAGGACGGCCACTGCAACGTGCACTTTGTCAACATGAGCGAGAAGGGCCAGCGCTACCTGGCGGACATTTTCACCACCTGCGTGGACATCCGCTGGCGATGGATGCTGCTCGTCTTCTGCCTCTCCTTCCTGATCTCCTGGCTGTTCTTCGGCCTGGTCTTCTGGCTGGTGGCACTCGGCTACGGCGACCTGGACGGCGACACGCAGATGTGCGTCTCCAACGTGGACAGCTTCACCGCCGCCTTCTTGTTCTCCGTGGAGACGCAGACCACCATCGGGTACGGATACCGCTACGTGACGGAGGAGTGTCCCGTCGCCGTCTTCATGGTGGTCTTCCAGAGCATCGTGGGGTGCATCATCGACGCGTTCATCATCGGCGCAGTCATGGCCAAGATGGCCAAGCCCAAGAAGAGGAACGAGACGCTGGTGTTCAGTCACTACGCCACGGTGGCCATGAGGGACGGGAAGCTGTGCCTCATGTGGCGGGTGGGGAACCTGAGGAAGAGCCACTTGGTGGAAGCCCACGTCAGGGCGCAGCTCCTCAAGTCAAGGACGACGGCGGAGGGCGAGTTCATCCCTCTGGACCAGGTGGACATCGACGTGGGTTTCGACAGCGGCATCGACAGAATCTTCCTGGTGTCGCCCATCACCATCGTGCACGAGATCGACGAGGACAGCCCCTTCTACGAGATGGGCAAGCAGGAGCTGGAGACGTCCGAGTTCGAGATCGTGGTCATCCTGGAAGGCATGGTGGAAGCCACCGCCATGACCACGCAGTGTCGCAGCTCCTACGTGGCCAGCGAGATCCTCTGGGGCCACCGCTTCGAACCGGTGCTCTTCGAGGAGAAGAACTACTACAAAGTGGACTACTCGCGCTTCAACAACACCTACGAGGTGTCCGGCACGCCGCACTGCAGCGCCCGGGAGCTCGCCCGGAAGACGTCCGACGCCTCCAGCCTCAGGAACTCCTTTTGCTACGAGAACGAGGTGGCCCTGGAGAAAATCGAGATGGAGGAGGAATCGCGGGAAGTGGAGAGCGCAGCCGCGACGGGCGTCCCGGAGGGTCCGCCGCCGGCCTCGGACTCGGAACACAATCCGGACTCTTTGCCTTTGGAATCAAGACCTTTGACTGCTGAATCGGAAATTTGAAAGAGCGCTTTCACACCCGGGCATGCGAACCCCTTGCTGCCCGACTCAGCAATAATCCTATAGCAGTTAACTTAACACACGTCTGTTTATGTACGATATTATGATGACGCAATAGTCCAAATACCCTTCTTGAAGTAAATATGCAACACAATTCCCACCTCTCGTGGCCTACATGTCGCACCTTTGTGACTAAAATGAAAATGCAGTCATTAATATACACACAGTACAACGTATAATCACATTCAATACAACAACTGTGTCAAAAATTCCGCCTTTTATTCATCGATATTTGGGTAACACTTTAGTATGGGGAACATGTTGTAAGTAACAAAGACTTAAGGGTTAGGGTTAGGGTTCGGGTTAGTGCATACTTGCCAACCCTCCCGAATTTTCCGGGAGACTCCCGAAATTCAGCGCCTCTCCCGAAAACCCCCCGGGACAAATATTCTCCCGAAAATCTCCCGATTTTCAGCCATGCGGACCTGAGTGAGGACAGCCTTTTCTTTATGACAACAGGGTGACAAGAACTAAATCATCCAGACTAGAGATAAATTGTATTATTATGTTTATCTTACCTAAAAATAAATATATTTATTAATTAAAATAAAATAAAAAAATACATTTTTACTATATTTTGATAAAAACATCAAAATTAATTGTATTTTTATTTGTATTTTTTCTGACTCCTTATTACATCCAGCCATAGAATTACACATTAAAATAAACATATTTGAAATCATTAATTTTAAATGATCATAATAATTCATTTAAAATGACCATATTTAATTAGTAAAATAATTGCTTGTTTATCAACAACTTTAGCATTTTATTCATTATATTTTGAAGCTCTCAGAAGCCAAGTTATGTTATATTCCTTAAGATTTATTTATGCAAGTTTGAAGTATCAATTATCTAAACACAGTTTTGTTTGCATATTTTCAGGATGTATATATATATATATATATATATGTACATGTGTATATATATATATATATATATATATGTACATGTGTGTGTATATATATATATATATATATATATATATATATATATATATATATATATATATGTACATGTGTGTGTATATATATATATATATATATATATATATATATATATATGTACATGTATATATATATATATATATATATATATATATGTATGTATATATATATATATGTATGAAATACTTGACTTGGTGAATTCTAGCTGTCAATATACTCCTCCCCTCTTAACCACACCCTTAACCATGCCCCTGTCCCACCCCTGACCACGCCCCCCCCCACCTCCCGAAATTGGAGGTCTCAAGGTTGGCAAGTATGGGTTAGGGTTAGGGTTATTGTAGGTTTGTGTTTTATTATGTAAGAACAGACCATATTCATTGTAAGTAACAAAGACTTAAGGGTTAGGGTCAGGGTTATTGTAGTTTTGTGTTTTGTTATGTAAGAACAGACCATATTAAATAAGTGGTATTAAAGGGAGAATTATATACAACAACTTCCTTACTTAGTACTAATAAGCAATAATTCTGAGGTTATTGAGGGAAGACTCTTAGTTAATGGCTTACTGGTTGTATAATAAAGGCCATGCAGAATAAGGCATTATTATTAATGACTAATAAGGAGCCAATATATTACTAATTTGCATGTTAATAAGCAAATAATTAATGGTGAATTTGTTCCCCATGCTAAAGTGTTACCAATATTTTTATTGCGCTTAGTTTGCAATATACGACAATACCGGTCAAATTTTAACTTTTTCATTACAGTATCGTTAGCATGTAATTTTTTTTTTGCCTATTTATTTGACAAAGGCACACACTTTTGATGCAGCTCTTCTTTTGGGTCCTATTAAGATTTTGCCCCATTTGCACCGGAGCTGGTCTCTTGGCGAACGTCGTCTTTAAATTTATTGGTCGGAATATTCCGGCATTGTCGAATGTGCAATAAAGGCCCTATTTTCCCATGCGCTTAAAAAAAAAAAACTAAAAAAAAACTAAAATAAAAAAAACACCACATTTTTTTTAATGGATTTCAATGACATTTTAAGTAGTAAAACTGCATGTTGCATTATTTTCAAAATAAGTGCGCCTTTTTCATGACTTAAAGGGGAACTGCACTTTTTTTTTTTTTTTTTTTTAGAATTTTGCCTATCGTTCACAATCATTATGAGAGACAAGAAGACAGAAGTTTTTTTTTTTTTTTTTCGCTTTCTAACATACAAAAATCAGCTCGTTGGATGGCTAGCAACACAGCTAATGGGAGCAATCGATTTTACCTCTAAATCACTTTAAAAATGCATTCAAAAACCGTCACCAATACTTTATTTACGTTCCATAACCTGTATAATAACCAAGCTGTAGCAACATTGTTAATAATAATAATATTAATAATACATTTTATTTGGTATAGCGCTTAACAGGATAAAAAATTAAATTATAAAACAGTTCAAAGTAAAAATACTAATGTTAATGTTACTGTAAGAGCAAACAATTTTTCATCGTGCTACGGTATTAGCCATAAAACCTAACTACGGCAAGAGATAATCTAGCTTCTACAACAACACGAAACACAATTCGATAAAACATCAATGTGTACCGACTGAAAACAATAAACAATCATATCACAGTATCTGTAAAGTATTAGCCAGCATTTCATCTTTTGTCAGTTGTTCGTCCGGTCCAGCTGGTCGGGGACATTTCCTGTTGATTTTGGGTTAAGCACTCCATTTATGTCGAAATAGCTTGGCTCCAAGTTCCATATTTATAGCGTCAAAATGAGTTTCGTCCCCCTGCTCCAACGTCTCACTCTTCCTTCACGCTCGCTTCTATAAGCAGCAGTATACTCAGCTTCAAAAAGATAAGGTTGTATATCCTCATTTGTCCAAAAATAGTCATTTTTGTTGTCTTTTACCAAGTCCGCCATGCCGGAATAAATCTGTCCCGGAAATTATCAAAATATCAAAATACGGTAAATATTGTACTCATTACATATTGTTACATTATATACAGTATTTACTTGCAGTGTGTATATAAAATGTTGATGGAGAGGTTTTGAAGTTGTTTTAGAGGACTTTGAAGGCTACAATGGTGACTCCCATTAGCCGCATCTTTCAAGCGTTTTTTTTATCATCTTTTAAATCTTTTTTTTTTTTTAAAGGACGGGCGTGTTCTTGTCTCTCATAATAATTGTGAACGATAAGCAGAATTACCCCAAAACTGCAGTTCAGCTTTAAGCTATTGATTGTATTCATTTGACGTCATTAAATATGCGAGCCTCGAAGTGGTGGTCAAGCGAGCGTAGGTTGTCAGAGCGTTCTGGGTGGAATTTTGCGATTCTCAAAGAAAAATGCGTTGTTTTAGTCCGTTGGAACCGTTCAAATTGCGAAAAGGACAAAAGTGTCTTCGGGAAACTCATTTCGGCGGCTCGTACCCGTGATCTTGTCCTTTCGGTCATAACCCAAAGCTCATGACCATAGGAGAGGATGGGAACGTAGATCGACCGGTAAATTGAGAGCTTTGCCTTCCGGCTCAGCTCCTTCTTCACCACAACGGATCGATACAGCGTCCGCATTACTGAAGACGCCGCACTGATCCGCCTGTCGATCTCACGATCTACTCTTCCAAAACTCGTGAACAAGACTCCGAGGTACTTGAACTCCTCCACTTGGGACAAGGTAGTTAACATAATGGGAAAATAAAAAAAACAGGGAATCAAGGCTATCGAGTGCTAATCGCGGTTTGTTTACATTGACGCGTCCTCACAAGACGCCAAGTTGAATCATGAAATGCAACCTTACCCGAGCAAAAACCATGCCTATTTATCCAGGAGCGTCTTGATACCATTGATTGATTGATTGATTGAAACTTTTACTAGTAGATTGCACAGTACAGTACATATTCCGTACAATTGACCACTAAATGGTAACACCCCGAATAAGTTTTTCAACTTGTTTAAATCGGGGTCCAGGTTAATCAATTCATGGTAATCCATTGTCCTTGACCCAGCCACACAAAAATACATTTTAGCCCTCTATGCTTTTCCAAGCTTTTGTCTGTTTTGTCGCGTAGAATGACGTCTCAAACACCAGATAGTTCGACATTTCTGGGAACGCGACCAACATATGGTCGCGTTCTGAGATCTGAGATCACGAGACAAATCTTTTTTTGATAACTTACAGAGATCTATTCTATTCAGTGGTGAGCCGTCAGGGCCAGAAAGGTCTTCTCTGCTGGCCTAACCATGATCATAAATTCACAAAAGTAAATTTTATTAAAGCTTTTATCCAATCAGAATTCAGCTATCTTGTTGCCAGCGCTGTATGAATTCTGCCAGAGGCCTTCGGAATCAACATTAGTGCAGTGTAAACAAACAAAGGAGGTTCAGTTAACAGAGAGTTGCGATAGCCGATCAGACCACGAGTTGTTGACAGTAGCCCATTTAGGTAGCCTTCGCCCGAATGCAGCTAAGATAGGCTCCAGCGACCCCCCCGCCACCCCAAAAGGGACAAGCGGTAGAAAACGGATGGATGGATGGACGTTGAACGGGACTGTGATCGGATACACACTTGTCACTCCTAAGTATCCATCTCACAAGTTGCGATTTACGAAAGCAAAAAGTGGAACCGGAGCCAGACCCGGACAGCGGAGGAATCAGCGGTACTCACTTTCTTAACCAACAAAGAAGCAGAGCACAACGTTGATTCGGTGGCAGATATATATTGGCAAGGTAATTTTCAAGAAGGATATTCAAAGAGAGACTAGATCTTGTGAGACGATGTCAGTTAAGCTGTCCTGGTACCGATGGCATCAAATAGTCGTTACAAATTGTGAGTTCAAATATATTTTTTCCACATTCAATATGTTCTTTACAATTATTTTAGTTTTGACAGTACCACGTCCGATGCGGGTTTGTTGATAATTTACTCTATGTTTGCTGCACGGTAGCCATATTGGTTTGGTTGACCACCACTTGGTTCACAGGAAGTGCACGGGTCGGAAAAAGTCACGTGACTGAATACAAAGAATATGACTAAAAAACCCACTTAAGCGCAAATGGGAGAATAGGGCCCAAAGAGAGTGGTTGATTACAGCCGCATCCTGACGATTAAAATGCTGCTAATGCTTTAAACTCTACAGGAGCCAAAAATGTATTATTTATCCTTTCGAAAGTATGCAAAGTATGGCCCGTGACATTCACTCCTTACAGACGAGCATGAGAGTGTCCATGTGTGTGTTTTTCCAGACTGCTACCAGCTGTCCTATTAGCAAAAAGCCCGACATGTACATATATGTGGAATATGTCAATATCCTCATTTAACATTGACTGATGGATGCGATGTTGGATTGTTGGTATGGAGGCCAGTGTTGGATTAACCCTTTCACATCACCACTGCACTCATGAATGTTTTGCCCTGATCATGTTAAAGGTCCCTTATTATGCAAACTTGACTTTTTAATGACGTCCCAACAGTTATAGGTGTCGTTAATGTGCACCAAAAATCCAAATATTTGCTTTTGACGTTCATGAAGGAAAACTTTCCTTCTTCTTGGATTATGATATATCATAATAAATCTCCAACTACCCGTTAGCCAGCAACAGGTTTGGAAGCTTTAATCGTTAACGTTTCAGCGAATAGGCTGAAATGTGACTGCAATGCAGGGGCGTACTTAGTCATTCAGGGGCTCAGGGCAGACTTGGTAACAGACAACAAAGATGACTATTTTTGGACAAATGAGGATTTACAACCTTTTTGAAGCCGAGTATACTGCTGCTTATAGAAGCGAACATAACATGATCATTTATTATGTCGTTAGAGAGCCACATATTAAAACTTAAAGCAGGAAATCCGGACTGGGAACGGCCCTTGAATTCAGTTCAAAACTTATGAGGCAGACATTTTTGCACAAATTCCTAAAAACAGTAAAGTGCTCCTGTTGTAGAGAGGAACTTGGACCACCAGATCCTTGTATTGACATTTTTTACCTTGCCCGCAAACATAGAACACTGGGGGTCCAAACTTCCGGCATGGCAGACTTGGTAACAGATAACAAAGATGACTATTTTTGGACAAATGAGGATTTACAACCTTTTTGAAGCCGAGTATACTGCTCCTTGTAACATGATTATTTATCATGTTGTTAGAGAGCCACATATTAAAACTTAAAGCAGGAAATCCGGACTGGGAACGACACCAGAATGGCCCTCCCGAGTTCAGTTCAAAACTTATGAGGCAGACATTTTTGCACAAATTCCTAAAAACAGTAAAGTGCTCCTGTTGTAGAGAGGAACTTGGACCACCAGATCCTTGTATTGACATTTTAACCTTGCCCACAAACATGGAACATTGGAGGTCCAAACTTCCGGCATGGCAGACTTGGTAACAGACAACAAAGATGACTATTTTTGGACAAATGAGGATTTACAACCTTTTTGAAGCTGAGTATACTGCTGCTTATAGAAGCGAGCATAACATGATCATTTATCGTGTCGTTAGAGGGCCACATATTAAAGCAGGAAACCCAGACTGGGAATGACACCACAACGGCCCCCGAATTCAGTTCAAAACCTATGAGGCAGACATTTTTGCACAAATTCCTAAAAACAGTAAAGTGCTCCTGTTGTAGAGAGGAACTTGGACCACCAGATCCTTGTATTGACATTTTAACCTTGCCTGCAAACATAGAACACTGGGGGTCCAAACTTCCGACATGGCAGACTTGGTAACAGACAACAAAGATGACTAATTTTGGACAAAAGAGGATTTACAACCTTTTTGAAGCTGAGTATACTGCTGCTTATAGAAGCGAGCATAACATGATCATTTATCGTGTTGTTAGAGAGCCACATATTAAAACTTTAAGCAGGAAATCCGGACTGGGAATGACACCACAACGGCCCTCCGAATTCAGTTCAAAACTTATGAGGCAGACATTTTTGCACGAATTCCTAAAAACAGTAAAGGGCTCCTGTTGTAGAGAGGAACTTGGACCACCAGATCCTTGTATTGACATTTTTTACCTTGCCCGCAAACATAGAACACTGGGGGTCCAAACTTCCGGCATGGCAGACTTGGTAACAGACAACAAAGATGACTATTTTTGGACAAATGAGGATTTACAACCTTTTTGAAGCTGAGTATACTGCTGCTTATAGAAGCGAACATAACATGATCATCTATCATGTTGTTAGAGAGCCACATATTAAAGCTTAAAGCAGGAAATCCGGACTGGGAACGACACCAGAATGGCCCTCCCGAGTTCAGTTCAAAACTTATGAGACAAACATTTTTGCACAAATTCCTAAAAACAGTAAAGTGCTCCTGTTGTAGAGAGGAACTTGGACCACCAGATCCTTGTATTGACATTTTAACCTTGCCCACAAACATAGAACACTGGGGGTCCAAACTTCCGACATGGCAGACTTGGTAACAGACAACAAAGATGACTATTTTTGGACAAATGAGGATTTACAACCTTTTTGAAGGTGAGTATACTGCTGCTTATAGAAGCGAGCATAACATGATCATGTATCGTGTCGTTAGAGGGCCACATATTAAAGCAGGAAACCCAGACTGGGAATGACACCACAACGGCCCCCCGAGTTCAGTTCAAAACTTAAGAGACAAACATTTTTGCACAAATTCCTAAAAACAGTAAAGTACTCCTGTTGTAGAGAGGAACTTGGACCACCAGATCCTTGTATTGACATTTTAACCTTGCCCGCAAACATAGAACACTGGGGGTCCAAACTTCCGGCATGGCAGACTTGGTAACAGACAACAAAGATGACTATTTTTGGACAAATGAGGATTTACAATCTTTTTGAAGCTGAGTATACTGCTGCTTATAGAAGCAAACATAACTTGGTCATTTATCATGTTGTTAGAGAGCCACATATTAAAGCTTAAAGCAGGAAATCCAGACTGGGAACGACACCACACAGGCCCCCCGAGTTCAGTTCAAAACTTATGAGACAAACATTTTTGCACAAATTCCTAAAAACAGTAAAGTGCTCCCATTGTAGAGAGGAATTTGGACCACCAGATCCTTGTATTGACATTTTAACCTTGCCCACAAACATGGAACATTGGGGGTCCAAACTTCCAGCATGGCAGACTTGGTAACAGGCAACAAAGATGACTATTTTCGGACAAATGAGTATTTACAACCTTTTTGAAGCTGAGTATACTGCTGCTTATAACATGATTATTTATCATTTTGTTAGAGAGCCACATATTAAAACTTAAAGCAGGAAATCCGGACTAGGAACGACACCAGAATGGCCCTCCCAAGTTCAGTTCAAAACTTATGAGACAAACATTTTTGCACAAATTTCTAAAAACAGTAAAGTACTCCTGTTGTAAAGAGGAACTTGGACCACCAGATCCTTGTATTGACATTTTAACCTTGCCTGCAAACATAGAACACTGGGGGTCCAAACTTCCGGCATGGCAGACTTGGTAACAGACAACAAAGATGACTATTTTTGGACAAATGAGGATTTACAACCTTTTTGAAGCTGAGTATACTGCTGCTTATAGAAGCGAGCATAACATGATCATTTATCATCTCGTTAGAGAGCCACATATTAAAGCAGGAAACCCGGACTGGGAACGACACCACAACGGCCCCCCGAATTCAGTTCAAAACTTATGAGACAAACATTTTTGCACAAATTCCTAAAAACAGTAAAGTGCTCCTATTGTAGAGAGGATCTTGGACCACCAGATCCTTGTATTGACATTTTAACCTTGCCTGCAAACATAGAAAACTGGGGGTCCAAACTTCCGGCATGGCAGACTTAGTAACAGACAACAAAGATGACTATTTTTGGACAAATGAGCATTTACAACCTTTTTGAAGCTGAGTATACTGCTGCTTATAGAAGCAAGCATAACATGATCATTTTTCATGTCGTTAGAAAGCCACATATTAAAGCAGGAAACCCGGACTGGGAATGACACCACAACAAACAAGCGTAACTTGGGTACGCTTGTTTACTTCAAATGCAGTCAGCCATTTGTTCGACGTCTTTAGTTATACCAGTGGTGTTCCTCAAGGTTCCGTTTTAGGTCCTCTCTTTTTCATCCTTTGGGCTAATCAACTGGTGGCCCGCGAGTTCAGTTCTAAAAACTTGTGAGAGATTTTTTGCAGCAGATTCTGTCCTGTCATGGAGATAATCATTGACCAGCATCATTTCAGAAGGTCTTTGAAACAACAGAGCATCAAATTGTCAACTGTAGAGGACGCCGGTTCTCGGGAATATACAAAATAAGACTAATAATGAAGGGAGAAGTCCTCGGTCCTTAGCTTTCTGTAAAAGTGGCTCCTAAAACAGTTAAGTTCTACATCCCTGGCTTAAATCCCAAATTGTTTGTACTGTAATGGATAGGAGCATTAATCAACAACATTTACCACCAGTGCCTCCATGGAAATGCCCCCCTCTACTTCAAATAACTACTCACCCCCAAAACCTCCTCCAACCTCCAAGGACAAAGCTACGAACAATGGGAGACCGGGCTTTCTGCTCCGCCGCTCCCAGTCTGTGGAACGCTCTCCCTGACCACCTGAGGGCACCACAGACTGTGGATGCTTTTAAAAAAGGCTTAAAAACCCTTCTTTTTAAAAAAGCCTTTTTTTTCCCTGTTTTTTTTTTTTAGATATATGCATACTAGCTTTAGCTATTTGGCTGTTCTAGTTTTTATTTCTATTTATTTTTTATTATCTTTTTATTTTTAAATGTTTAATACACTGTAGCACTTTGTGGTTGTTTACTCAATGAAAAGTGCTTTTTACAAATAAAATCTATTATTATTGTTATTATTATTATTAACATTTAATAAAGCCCAAGACATTTTTCAGAGATCATAATTTTGTTAGCACAGTTGGACCTGACGGGCTGGAATGACTGGTGGGAAAAAGAGAGTTCTTGACGGTGCAAGTGTTTGAACAAGAGACGAAGCTGTTGACTTTGACCTTCCTACCTCCCGACCTTCCTTACAATATTTACTATTTGGAGCGCTCCGATACTCGTACCCATTTTTGATATCATGTCACGCTCCACTCTTGCTATGTTGATCGCAGACGTTCGACGCCATTGAAAAAAAAAAAACGGTTTATTTTATTCTCGCCTTATCCTCCCCACTTTGGTAATGCCACTTCATTTTTTATAAAAAGAGGTATGTTCTGGTCTGTCTTCCGGAATCAAGTTTGCACATGCGCAACGGTAAAGAATAGTCCATTGCGTGAGAAGGGACTGGAGAGCTGTCAAAAACCCTCGGGATTGATGAAGCATTTTCGAGTACTTTGAAGGACAGAAATTAAGACCAAAAAAATTAAGAATTGTTTTACATAAAATAAAGCCAAGTCATCTGATTTATTCCGGCATGGCAGACTTGGTAACAGACAACAACATGACTATTTTTGGACAAATGAGGATTTACAACCTTTTTGAAGCTGAGTATACTGCGAACATAACATGATCATTTGTCATGTTGTTAGAGAGCCACATATTAAAACTTAAAGCAGGAAATCTGGACTCGGTTACGATATTTACCATTTGGAGCGCTCCGATACTTGTACTCATTTTTGATATCACGTCACGCTCCACTCTTGCTATGTGGATTGCATACGTTCGACGCCAGTGAGAAAAAACGGTTTATTTTATTCTCGCCTTATCCTCCCCGCTTTGGTAATTTCCCTTCATTTTTATAAAAAAAGGTATGTTCTGGTCTGTCTTTCAGAATCAAGTTTGCACATTTGCAACGGTAAGGACTAGTCCATCGCGTGAGAAGGGACTGGAGAGCTGTCGAAAACCCTCGGGATTGATGAAGCATTTTCGAGTACTTTGAAGGACAGAAATTAAGACCAAAAATATTAAGAATTGTTTTACATAAAATAAAGCCCAGTCATCTGATTTATTCCGGCATGGCAGACTTGGCAACAGACAACAAAGATGACTATTTTTGGACAAATGAGGATTTACAACCTTTTTGAAGCTGAGTATACTGCGAACATAACATGATCATTTGTCATGTTGTTAGAGAGCCACATATTAAAACTTAAAGCAGGAAATCCGGACTCGGTTACAATATTTACCATTTGGAGCGCTCCGATACTTGTACTCATTTTTGATATCACGTCACGCTCCACTCTTGCTATGTGGATTGCATACGTTCGACGCCATTGAGAAAAACAGTTTATTTTATTCTCGCCTTATCCTCCCCGCTTTGGTAATTCCCCTTCATTTTTATAAAAAGAGGTATGTTCTGGTCTGTCTTTCGGAATGAAGTTTGCACATGTGCAACGATAAGGAATAGTCCATTGTGTGGGAAGGGACTGGAGAGCTGTCGAAAACCGTTGGGATTGATGAAGCATTTTCGAGTACTTTGAAGGACAGAAATTAAGACCAAAAAAATTAAGAATTGTTTTACATAAAATAAAGCCCAGTGATCTGATTTATTCCGGTATGGCAGACTTGGTAAGAGACAACAACATGACTATTTTTGGACAAATGAGGATTTACAACCTTTTTGAAGCTGAGTATACTGCGAACATAACATGATCATTTGTCATGTTGTTAGAGAGCCACATATTAAAACTTAAAGCAGGAAATCCGGACTCGGTTACAATATTTACCATTTGGAGCGCTCCGATACTCGTACTCATTTTTGATATCATGTCACGCTCCACTCTTGCTATGTGGATCGCATGCGTTTGACGCCATTGAGAAAAACGGTTTATTTTATTCTCGACTTATCCCCAGCCGCTTTGGTAATTCCCCTTCATTTTTATAAAAAGAGGTATGTTCTGGTCTGTCTTTCGGAATCAAGTTTGCACATGTGCAACGGTAAGGAATAGTCCATCGCGTGAGAAGGAACTGGAGAGCTGTCGAAAACCCTCGGGATTGATGAAGCCTTTTCGAGTACTTTGAAGGACAGAAATTAAGACCAAAAATATTAAGAATTGTTTTACATAAAATAAAGCCCAGTCATCTGATTTATTCCGGCATGGCAGACTTGGTAACAGACAACAAAGATGACTATTTTTGGACAAATGAGGATTTACAACCTTTTTGAAGCTGAGTATACTGCTGCTTATAGAAGCGAACATAACATGATCATTTGTCATGTTGTTAGAGAGCCACATATTAAAATTTAAAGCAGGAAATTCCGGACTCGGTTACAATATTTACCATTTGGATCGCTCCGATACTCGTACTCATTTTTGATATCATGTCACGCTCCACTCTTGCTATGTGGATCGCATGCGTTTGACGCCATTGAGAAAAACGGTTTATTTTATTCTCGACTTATCCCCCCCCCCCGCTTTGGTAATTCCCCTTCATTTTTATAAAAAGAGGTATGTTCTGGTCTGTCTTTCGGAATCAAGTTTGCACATGTGCAACGGTAAGGAATAGTCCATCGCGTGAGAAGGAACTGGAGAGCTGTCGAAAACCCTCGGGATTGATGAAGCCTTTTCGAGTACTTTGAAGGACAGAAATTAAGACCAAAAATATTAAGAATTGTTTTACATAAAATAAAGCCCAGTCATCTGATTTATTCCGGCATGGCAGACTTGGTAACAGACAACAAAGATGACTATTTTTGGACAAATGAGGATTTACAACCTTTTTGAAGCTGAGTATACTGCGAACATAACATGATCATTTGTCATGTTGTTAGAGAGCCACATATTAAAACTTAAAGCAGGAAATCCGAACTCGGTTACAATATTTACCATTTGGAGCGCTCCGATACTCGTACTCATTTTTGATATCATGTCATGCTCCACTCTTGCAATGTGGATCGCATGCGTTCGACGCCATTGAGAAAAAACGGTTTATTTTATTCTCGCGTTATCCTCCCTGCTTTGGTAATTCCCCTTCATTTTTATAAAAAGAGGTATGTTCTGGTCTGTCTTCCGGAATGAAGTTTGCACATGTGCAATGGTAAGGAATAGTCCATCGCGTGAGAAGGGACTGGAGAGCTGTCGAAAACCATCGGGATTGATGAGGCATTTGAGTACTTTGAAGGGCAGAAATTAAAACCAAAAAAATTAAGAATTGTTTTACATAAAATAAAGCCCAGTCATCTGATTTATTCCGGCATGGCAGACTTGGTAACAGACAACAACATGACTATTTTTGGACAAATGAGGATTTACAACCTTTTTGAAGCTGAGTATACTGCGAACATAACATGATCATTTGTCATGTTGTTAGAGAGCCACATATTAAAACTTAAAGCAGGAAATCCGGACTCGGTTACAATATTTACCATTTGGAGCGCTCCGATACTTGTACTCATTTTTGATATCACGTCACGCTCCACTATTGCTATTTGGATTGCATACGTTCGACGCCATTGATAAAAAACGGTTTATTTTATTCTCGCCTTATCCTCCCCGCTTTGGTAATTTCCCTTCATTTTTATAAAAAGAGGTATGTTCTGGTCTGTCTTTCGGAATCAAGTTTGCACATGTGCAACGGTAAGGACTAGTCCATTGCGTGAGAAGGGACTGGAGAGCTGTCGAAAACTATCGGGATTGATGAAGCATTTTCGAGTACTTTGAAGGACAGAAATTAAGACCAAAAAAATTAAGAATTGTTTTACATAAAATAAAGCTCAGTCATCTGATTAATTCTGGCATGGCAGACTTGGTAACAGACAACAACATGACTATTTTTGGACAAATGAGGATTTACAACCTTTTTGAAGCTGAGTATACTGCGATTATAACATGATCATTTGTCATGTTGTTAGAGAGCCACATATTAAAACTTAAAGCAGGAAATCCGGACTTGGTTACAATATTTACCATTTGGAGCGCTCCGATACTCGTACTCATATCTGATATCACGTCACGCTCCACTCTTGCTATGTGGATCGCATGCGTTCGACGCCATTGAGAAAAAATGGTTTATTTTATTCTCGCCTTATCCTCCCCGCTTTGGTAGTTCCCCTTCATATTTATAAAAAGAGGTATGTTCTGGTCTGTCTTTCGGAATCAAGTTTGCACATGTGCAACGGTAAGGACTAGTCCATCGCGTGAGAAGGGACTGGAGAGCTGTCGAAAACCATCGGGATTGATGAGGCATTTGAGTACTTTGAAGGGCAGAAATTAAAACCAAAAAAATTAAGAATTGTTTTACATAAAATAAAGCCCAGTCATCTGATTTATTCCGGCATGGCAGACTTGGTAACAGACAACAAAGATGACTATTTTTGGACAAATGAGGATTTACAACCTTTTTGAAGCTGAGTATACTGCGAACATAACATGATCATTTGTCATGTTGTTAGAGAGCCACATATTAAAACTTAAAGCAGGAAATCTGGACTCGGTTACGATATTTACCATTTGGAGCGCTCCGATACTCGTACTCATTTTTGATATCACGTCACGCTCCACTCTTGCTATGTGGATCGCATACGTTCGACGCCATTGAGAAAAAACGGTTTATTTTATTCTCGCGTTATCCTCCCTGCTTTGGTAATTCCCCTTCATTTTTACAAAAAGAGGTATGTTCTGGTCTGTTATCCGAAATCAAGTTTGCACATGTGCAGTGGTAAGGACTAGTTCATTGCGTGATAAGGGACTGGAGAGCTGTCGAAAACCATCGGGATTGATGAAGCATTTTCGAGTACTTTGAAGGACAGAAATTAAGACCAAAAAAATTAAGAATTGTTTTACATAAAATAATGCTCAGTCATCTGATTAATTCTGGCATGGCAGACTTGGTAACAGACAACAACATGACTATTTTTGGACAAATGAGGATTTACAACCTTTTTGAAGCTGAGTATACTGCGAACATAACATGATCATTTGTCATGTTGTTAGAGAGCCACATATTGAAACTTAAAGCAGGAAATCCGGACTCGGTTACAATATTTACCATTTGGAGCGCTCCGATATTTGTACTCATTTTTGATATCACGTCACGCTCCACTCTTGCAATGTGGATCGCATGCGTTCGACGCCATTGAGAAAAAACGGTTTATTTTATTCTCGCCTTATCCTCCCTACTTTGGTAATTCCCCTTCATTTTTACAAAAAGAGGTATGTTCTGGTCTGTCTTCCGGAATCAAGTTTGCACATGTGCAATGGTAAGGACTAGTCCATTGCGTGAGAAGGGACTGGAGAGCTGTCGAAAACCATCGGGATTGATGAAGCATTTTCGAGTACTTTGAAGGACAGAAATTAAGACCAAAAAAATTAAGAATTGTTTTACATAAAATAAAGCTCAGTCATCTGATTAATTCTGGCATGGCAGACTTGGTAACAGACAACAACATGACTATTTTTGGACAAATGAGGATTTACAACCTTTTTGAAGCTGAGTATACTGCGAACATAACATGATCATTTGTCATGTTGTTAGAGAGCCACATATTAAAACTTAAAGCAGGAAATCCGGACTCGGTTACAATATTTACCATTTGGAGCGCTCCGATACTCGTACTCATTTTTGATATCACGTCACGCTCCACTCTAGCTATGTGGATCGCATGCGTTCGACGCCATTGAGAAAAACGGTTTATTTTATTCTCGACTTATTCCCCCCCCCCGCTTTGGTAATTCCCCTTCATTTTTATAAAAAAAGGTATGTTCTGGTCTGTCTTCCGGAATGAAGTTTGCACATGTGCAATGGTAAGGACTAGTCCATTGCGTGAGAAGGGACTGGAGAGCTGTCGAAAACCATCGGGATTGATGAAATACTTTGAAGGGCAGAAATTAAGACCAAAAAAATTAAGAATTGTTTAACATAAAATAACTTAATTACTATTTTTTATGACACTTTTTGCCTAATGGTAAGTCCGCCCCTGCTTCAATGTTGGCTCATGCTAGTGTTGCTAACGTTTATGTGCTACTCCTTAATGTTACCTTTTAATATGTCATCTATGGCAGGGGTGTCAACGGTACGAACTGGTTTTATCCGGTTTTCTAAGTATAAAAATTCACCTGAAATTTTTGAATGAAACAAACAGCTGTTCTGAATGTGTCCACTAGATGTCGCAATAGCAATTATTCGTATCTTTTGTAGATGATGCTACATATATCTCAGTCGAGGAAAATGATCAAACTACATAAATAACATACTGTAATTTAATTTTGATGTCATTTTTTTATCTTGTTAGATTGAAAATTAACACCAACGAGTTGACTGACGAACATTGCATTTAATTAATTAAATAAAACGCATTCAGAAAATACAAATAACGACAAATAAAGATAGAATACTATTAACCGCAACATGTAAGTGTAAAAAAACAACAACATTATGATTTGTACGTTTATTTTTAAACAAAAAAAACAATATGAAGTTGTCTTTATTTTTGAGTTATCGTGCCGTGATTTTACCAGTCCGGCCCACTTGGGAGTAGATTTTTCTCCTAAAATGAGTTCGAAACCCCTGATCTATGGCGTCTATTATTTTGGACAGTGTTTTAGATGTTAAAAGTGTATTAAGTACACAATAGCGATAATTCTCGGAGACATCGCTCGTTTTCCAAAACGGCACCTCGGACATTAATCACAACATTTTAGAAGAACCGTGTAATATGGGACCTTTAAGATCTACAGACGATTATTCAAATCCTCTTGTCTTTCCGCCCATCTTCCTGCACCAAGGTGAAACTGTATAGTTGTTTTTTTTTAAATGATTTTGTAAATGATGATATGCAGTTGTCAAAAATGGTTTTGTCTCTCTTTTTTTCCAATAAAAAAAAGGGCGAAAATAAGATGGCATTTTTTTGTTGCATTAAAATACACTATATTGCCAAAAGTGTTTGGCCACCCATCCAAATGATGAGAATCAGGTGTATCAAATCAAGCACTTAGGCATGGAGACTGTTTCTACAAACATTTGTGAAAGAATGGGCCGCTTTCAGTGATTTCCAGCGTGGAACTGTCATAGGATGCCACCTGTGCAACAAATCCAGTCGTGAAATTTCCTCGCTCCTAAATATTCCAAAGTCAACTGTCGGCTTTATCATAAAAAAATGGAAGAGTTTGGGAACAACAGCAACTCAGCCACGAAGTGTCGGATGCAGTGGTGTAAAGCACGTATTTCCATCTGGCAATCTGATGGACGAGTCCGGGTTTGGAGGTTGCCAGAAGAACGGTACATTTCGGACTGCATTGTGCCGAGTGTGACATTTGGTGGAGGAGGAATTATGGTGTGGGGTTGTTTTTCAGGAGATGAGTTCCAGTGAAAGGAATCTTGAATGCTCCCAGGATACCAAAAACATTTTGGACAATTCCATGCTCCCAACCTTGTGGGAACAGTTCGGAGCGGGCCCCTTCCTCTTCCAACATGACTGTGCACCAGTGCACAAAGCAAGGTCCATAAAGACATGGATGATGTCTGGTGCGGATGAACTTGACTGGCCTGCTCAGAGTCCTGACCTGAACCCGATAGAAGACCTTTGGGATGAATTAGAACGGAGACTGCACACAGGAGTGATCAAGGGTGATGGGTCGAATGCAGAGAATAATTTCGCCACACGGTGACAATCATTGGTACTTTAATATATATATATATATATATATATATATATATATATATATATATATATATATATATATATATATATATATATATATATATATATATATATATATATATATTAAAGTGTATATAGTGTAGACATATATATATATATATATATATATATATATATATATATATATATATATGTATGTGTGGGGGAAAAAATCACAAGACTATTTCATCTCTACAGGCCTGTTTCATGAGGGGGGGTACCCTCAATCGTCAGGAGATTTTAATGGGAGCATTCGCATACCGTGGTTTATATAGGGCACAGAGTGGGTGGGTACAGGCTGGCCTAGGGGCGTGGTGATTGGCTCATGTGTTACCTAGGAGGTGTTTCCGTCTATGGCGGCATGTTGTTACAATTTCGCTGCGCTTGTTGAGGGATGACAGGTCTGGACGGTAAATAATAAACAGTTTCTCTTTCAAGCATAGGTTGCATCTTTTATTACCACTATTGTAAGGTGTGCTGGATGCAAGAATTTGCCATGTTATTGAATATTCAACATTATTGTCTTTGAGGTCCCAAATGTGTTTGCTGAGTTCTGTGGTATTTCGCAGGTTTTTGTTCCTGAAAGAAGCCTTGTGGTTGTTCCATCTGGTTTTGAATTCACCCTCGGTTAATCCTACATATGTGTCGGATGTGTTAATGTCCTTGCGTATTACCTTAGATTGGTAGACAACTGATGTTTGTAAGCACCCCCCGTTGAGGGGGCAATCAGGTTTCTTTCGACAGTTACATGCTTTGTTGGTTTTGGAGTCGTTCTGACTGGGGGTCGACGGCTCATTTGCAATTGTTTTGTTGTGGTTTGAGATGATTTGTCGTATATTGTTCATGCAGCTGTAGCTCAATTTGATGTTGTTCTTGTTGAATACTTTTCTTAGGTTGTTGTCCCTGGGAAAGTGTTTGTCAATCAGGTTGAGGAATTTGTGTCCAATGTTCGTTGAGACGTTTTTGCTGTATGGGGGGTTGTACCAGATGATGCCGTTTCGTTTTCCGTTCTTTTTTGGCTGGTTTCCTGGCGTGGGTTCATAGGTGAGGGTGAAACTGTATCCGCTTTCATCAAGGGCCTTTTGGCACGGGGGGGTTGCCCGGCCAAACTCAGCTTTGCTAGATGACAGCATCGATAGCCCTTCATTGATTCCGGTAGGTATTCTTTCCGTGGTGGTGGGTGGATGATTGCTGTCATGGTGCACGCATTGGAGTGTTGTGTTGGGTCTCGTGAATGGTTGGTAGCTGTTATTTCTCAGGTTGAAAGTGACGTCAAGGAAGTTGACGGTTTGCTTGTTGGCCTCAATCGTGATCCGTAGGCCGCCCTCTTTGAAAATTTGGCATATGCGCTTCTTGGTATTCTCGCTGTTCCTTGGCGAGGCGCGACACACTGCCAGTCCGTCATCACGGTAAATACCAAGGTTCAGATTGAGGCTAGCGAGCTGGGAGAGGAGGAAACTCCCAACGAGTTCACACGTTTCTGCTCCGTCAAAACTTCCCATAGTGACGTCAATCACGGGCAGCGAAGGAGGCATCGTCGTCCGCGCGGGAAACTCCATTCTCGTCCACAGCAATGCACCATGGCAAGAAAAGAACAATGCAACATTTGACGTCACTATGGGAAGTTTTGACGGAGCAGAAACGTGTGAACTCGTTGGGAGTTTCCTCCTCTCCCAGCTCGCTGGCCTCAATCTGAACCTGTGATTTTTTTCCCCACACATACATATATTGCGCTCTACTACGGTATCGAGCACTATTTTTTGGATAACCTTATTAAGACATTATATATATATATATATATATATATATATATATATATATATATATATATATATATATATATATATATATATATATATATATGTATGTGTGGGAAAAAAATCACAAGACTATTTCATCTCTACAGGCCTGTTTCATGAGGGGGGGTACCCTCAATCGTCAGGAGATTTTAATGGGAGCATTCGCATACCATGGTTTATATAGGGCACAGAGTGGGTGGGTACAGGCTGGCCTAGGGGCGTGGTGATTGGTTCATGTGTTACCTAGGAGGTGTTTCCGTCTATGGCGGCATGCTGTTACAATTTCGCTGCGCTTGTTGAGGGATGACAGGTCTGGACGGTAAATAATAAACAGTTTCTCTTTCAAGCATAGGTTGCATCTTTTATTACCACTATTGTAAGGTGTGCTGGATGCAAGAATTTGCCATGTTATTGAATATTCAACATTATTGTCTTTGAGGTCCCAAATGTGTTTGCTGAGTTCTGTGGTATTTCGCAGGTTTTTGTTCCTGAAAGAAGCCTTGTGATTGTTCCATCTGGTTTTGAATTCTCCCTCGGTTAATCCTACATATGTGTCGGATGTGTTAATGTCCTTGCGTATTACCTTAGATTGGTAGACAACTGATGTTTGTATATATATATATATATATATATATATATATATATATGTATACACAATATTGCCAAAAGTGGCCACACATCCAAACGATGAGAATCAGGTGTCCTAATCACAGGTGTATAAAATCAAGCACTTAGGCATGGATACTGTTTCTACAAACATTTGTGAAAGAATGGGCCGCTTTCAGTGATTTCCAGCGTGGAACTGTCATAGGATGCCACCTGTGCACCAATTTCAGTCGTGAAATTTCCTCGCTCCTAAATATTCCATAGTCAACTGTCGGCTTTATTATAAGAGTTGTTTTTCAGGAGTTGGGCTTGGCCCTTTAGTTCCAGCGAAAGGAACTTTGAATGCTCCCAGCATACCAAAAACATTTTGGACAATTCCATGGTCTCAACCTTGTGGGAAGAGTTCGGAGTGGGCCCCTTCCTCTTCCAACAAGACTGTGCACCAGTGCACAAAGCAAGGATGGATGACAAGAGTCTGGTGCGGATGAACTTGACTGGCCTGCTCAGAGTCCTGACCTGAACCCGATAGAACACCTTTGGGATGAATTAGAACGGAGACTGAGAGCCAGGCATGAGTGTGTGACCTCACTAATGCACTTTTGGAAGAATGGTCAAGAATTCCTATAAACACACGCCGCAACCTTGTGGACAGCCTTCCCAGAAGAGGCTGTAAAAGCTGCAAAAGGTGGACCGACATAATTTTGAACCCTATGGGTTAGGAATGGGATGGCACTTCAAGTTCATATGTGAGTCAAGGCAGGTGGCAATATAGTGTAAGTCAACCTGCTAAAAATGAAAAAAATAAATAAATACAGAAATATTTCTATTTGTATATTATGAAGTAAAATTGCTTATAGAGGACTGGTTTCCCACCACCGTCCAAGTTAGATCTTGCAACTTTCCAGACACATTTTGTATCTCAGGTGTCGTGTTTGATGCGGTGATTGCGCAACACAAAACCAACAAAGATGTAATCAATGCGTGAATGTGCATTATGACACATTGTTCTGCAAATTTAGTTCATTTCCATACCCACCCGCCCGCCCGCCCGCCCTGAGACGTAGTCAGGGGACAGGGGCGGGGGATCTATTGATCCTGACTTGATTTAGTTCTACATATGGGAGGTTGGTGTCCCTTCGGGGCTTTTTCCACATTAGCCAATGAAAGTGCGACAAAGCTCAGCTCACACTCAAAACGCTTTGCAGTCCATTTTGCCCTCAAAAAGAACGTATTTTGAATTAATGCCCGCTGATTGTATTTACCGTACAAGCTCGGAAGTCTTGCAGATCTCTCCAGGCCACAATAAAGACAATGGATTGTACACCGGGGTAGGTACTGTCGACTGGACTGCAAGAGATTTTTATATGGCCTGCCATGAAATTCTGTAATCTGTTTTATAGAATTCTACAAAAAAGGCCGATAAATTGTCACAATATACAAAATATGTAAAACCAAACATAACTTTTAAATCGTACAAAATAATGTCTGGCGTTAAAATGTATTGTTATTTATTTTTTAATACATTTTTAATATTTTGCGTGCCCTATTTCAAGGTTGAAGCCATAGATCCATATTAAAATATACACATAACATATTCACATAACAGATGATATTTAACACCACTGATTCTGATAAGTTTACTATGATATTTAAATCATCGAAACATTTTGTTATGTTACAGCAGGGGCGTCAAACTCATTTTAGATCGGGAAAAAATCTACTCCCGAGTGGTGAAATCCCGGCACGATAACTTAAAAATAAAGACAACTTCAGATTGTATTTGTCATGACTTGGTCTTGGGTGTATGCTTTTCCGGGATGCAACGGAAAGTTGGCTCGGGCGAGACGGGAATGAAGGTACAGCGCGTCAGACGGCGGAGAACAAACTATGAAACCAAACACTTGCACAAAGGCAAAAACTATGAACAACAAAAAACACTAACTGTGGCTTAATAAACAAAAACTTACTTGGCATGGAACCGGCATGAAAAAAGAGCAGCAAGGATCATAAGGGTGTGGAGAGTGTGCAGAAGCATAAATATGGGGATGTCGTCAGAACGACAAACTGAAAACAATGAACTTAAATACTATAGACATGATTAACGAAAACAGGTGCGTGACTCAAAATGTGAAACAGGTGCGTAACGTGACAGGTGAAAACTAATGGTTGCTATGGTGACAAAACAAAAGTGCACAAAATGTCCAAAAACCAAAACGAACATGACCAAAACAAAAACATGATCACACAGACATGACAGTATTCTTTCTTTTAAAATAGAACAAGCACATTCTGAAATTGTACAAATCATAATGTTGTTTTTTTTAGGTTTTTTTTAACGGTTAATAGTATTCTATCTTTATTTGTCGTCATTTAATATTTTCTGAATAAATTATGTGATAATGTTCATCAGTCAACTCATTGGTGTTCATTTTCCATCCATCAAGATACATTTTTTTTTTTAATCAAAATCAAATTACAGGATGTTATTTATGTAGTTTGCTCATTGTCCTTCACTGGTGCACTAACATCATGTGGTTTTTTTTTTTTAATTTTTTTTTTACATATGTAGCATCATCTACAAAGATACAAAGAATTGCTATTGCGACATCTAGTGGACACATTTAGAACAGCAGTTTCTTTCATTTAAAAATGTCCGCTAATTTTTAAAGTTAGCAAACTATAAAAATAAACTAACACCCCTGTGTTACAGCCTTATTCCAAAATAGAATAAATTAATTTTTATCCTCAAAATTCTACAGACAATTCCCCATATTGACAATGTAATTTTTTTAAACTGCAAATATAAATAAATATTTATTATAATTTATTTAAAATTAATATTTTAATGGTGCGCCTTTGGCAGCACACCTATTTCTCCCATTCCTCTTTGCAGCGCCTCTTAAGCTCCACCAGGTTGGATTGAAGTGTTGGTTTTCATCCAGAATGTCTCTGTACCTTGATGCATTCATCTTACTCTAGTCGGGGAGGTGACCAAGGACCCGATGGTCACTCTGTCAGAGCTACAGCATTCCTCTGTGGAGAGAGGAGAACCTTCCAGAAGGACAATCTCTGTAGCAATCAACCAATCACGGAACTGGGAGACTAGTGGGGATAGAGGGAAATATGAATGCAGCAATGTACTCGGCCCAGGGTTTGAACTCACGACCTACCGATCTCAGGGCGGACACTCTAGACAGAATGGATTGCATTGCTAGCCACATAGAAGGAGACGATTTTTACAAATTATAATGCAAAAAAAACCCCAAACCCTTTGTCTTCTTGTCTCTCAAAGCACGATTTAAACCTATTTAGTGGTCTAGTGGTTAGAGTGTCCGCCCTGAGATCGGTAGGTCGTGAGTTCAAACCCCGGGCCGAGTCATACCAAAGACTATAAAAATGGGACCCATTACCTCCCTGCTTGGCACTCAGCATCAAGGGTTGGAATTGGAGGGTTAAATCACAAAAAAGTATTCCCGGGCGTGGCCACCGCTGCTGCTCACTGCTCCCCTCACCTCCCAGGGGGTGGAACAAGGGGATGGGTTAACCACACCTAGTCTGTGTGTGACATTCCTTGGTACTTTAACTTTTTAACTTTAAACATGATTCTCTGACGAGAGTATTTGGCCAGCGCCGTTTTTGTCCTACTAATTTTGGCGGTCCTTGAACTCAACGTGACGTGTTTTATGCCACTCATCCTTTGTCTCGTTTTGTCCACCAAACGTTTTATGCTGTGTGTGAATGCACAAAGGTGAACGTTGTTGATATTATCGGAATTGGGGGGTTAAATCACCAAAAAATGATTACAGGGCGCGGCCACCGCTGCTGCTCACTGCTCCCCTCACCTCCCAGGGGGGTGGAACAAGGGGACGGGTTAAATGCAAAGGACAAATTTCACCACACCTAGTGTGTGTGTGACAATCATTGGCACTTTAACTTTTTAACTTTAAACATGATTCTCTGACGAGAGTATTTGGCGAGCGCCGTTTTTGTCCTACTAATTTTGGCGGTCCTTGAACTCACCGTAACGCGTTTTATGCCACTCATCCTTTGTCTCATTTTGACCACCAAACGTTTTATGCTGTGTGTGAATGCGAAAAGGTGAACTTCGTTGATATTATTGGAATTGGGGGGTTAAATCACCCAAAAAATGATTCCCGGGCGCGGCCACCGCTGCTGCTCACTGCTCCCCTCACCTCCCAGGGGGGTGGAACAAGGGGACTGGTTAAATGCAGAGGACAAATTTCACCACACCTAGTGTGTGTGTGACATTCCTTGGTACTTTAACTTTAAACATGATTCTCTGACGAGAGTATTTGGCGAGCGCCGTTTTTGTTTTTGTCCTACTAATTTTGGCGGTCCTTGAACTCACCGTAACGTGTTTTATGCCACTCATCCTTTGTCTCGTTTTGTCCACCAAACGTTTTATGCTGTGTGTGAATGCACAAAGGTGAACTTTGTTGATATTATTGGAATTGGGGGGTTAAATCAGCCAACAAATGATTCCCGGGCGCGGCCACCGCTGCTGCTCACTGCTCCCCTCACATCCCAGGGAGGTGGAACAAGGGGATGGGTTACACATTTCACCACACTTAGTGTGTGTGTGACAATCATTGGTACTTTAACTTGAACTTTAACTTAACTTAAAAAAAAAAAAAGTGCAGTTACCCTTCAACAAAAAGGCAGAACATGCACTTCCCTCGTCAAAAACCACATTTGGCAACTTCAGTTTGAGTGACAATCTCCATCACATCTGCCGTTGCGTCAACATTTCTTTCATGCATGCGGGTGAACTAAACTAAGCCCTGCTGGCTGAGGCTCAGTTCGTGCGGCGGTGCACACATCGACGGCCCCAGAGGTCATGTCGATGTGTGCTGATGACGCCAGCAGCGCTTGGCCCAACCTGCACCGGGCCAGAACATAAACACCATCCACACGTGATCGCGCAAGTGTAATAGAAATGGTCCGTTCCAGTGTCAAAAGACAATGACATTTTAACAAATATAAACAGAAGCTGACCAAAATATATCCGAACAATAATGTGCATTTTATTTAAAGTGAACAGAACATAATATCAATAAGCATTGTATTTTTCAGTGTTGGTATTTTGCACATATAACACAGGTGTAGGGTTGTACGGTATAGTACCGCGATACTAATGAATCATATTCGGTACTATACCGCCTCGAAAAAGTACCGGTCAACCCCTGGTTTACAAGCATGTTCGGCAGCGCACAATTTCGGAGTACTTACAAGCAGACACAGTGTGTGTCATACTTGCCAACCTTGAGACCTCCGATTTCGGGAGGTGGGGGGTGGGGGCGTGGTCGGGGGTGGGGCAGGGCGTGGTTGGGGGCGTGGTTAAGAGGGGAGGAGTATATTGACAGCTAGAATTCACCAAGTCAAGTATTTCATTATATATATATATATATATATATATATATATATATATATATATATATATATATATATATATATATATATATATATATATATATATATATATATATATATATATATATATATATATATATATATATATATAGCTACATCCTGAAAATATGCAAACAAAACTGTGTTTAGATAATTGATACTTCAAACTTGCATAAATAAATCTTAAGGAATATAACATAACTTGGCTTCTGAGGGCTTCAAAATGTAATGAATAAAATGCTAAAGTTGTTGATAAACAAGCAATTATTTTAATAATTAAATATGGTCATTTTAAATGAATTATTATGATAATTTAAAATTAATTATTTCAAATATGTTTATTTTAATGTATAATTCTAATGCCTGGATGTAATAAGGAGTCAGAAAAAAATACAAATAAAAATACAATTAATTTTGATGTTTTTAGCAAAATAAAGTAAAAATTGTTTTGTTTTTTTTTGTTTTTTTTAAATAAATAAATAAATATATTTATTTTTAGGTAAGATAAACATAATAATGCAATTTATCTCTCGTCTGGATGATTTAGTTCTTGTCACCCTGTTGTCCTCCCGTTGTGAAAAAAGGCTGTCCTCACTCAGGTCCGCATGGAGCTGGAGGGGGCGTGGCCTCCAGCTCCGGCTGAAAATCGGGAGATTTTCGGGAGAATATTTGTCCCGGGAGGTTTTCGGGAGAGGCGCTGAATTTCGGGAGTCTCCCGGAAAATTCGGGAGGGTTGGCAAGTATGGTGTGTGTGGACAGAAAAGGGAGAACGGACGCATTTTGGCTTAAAAACTAAAGATAAAGGTGAAGTTATAAAACTGAAACGCCCTCAGGAAGAGGTGCTTTAAGTTTATTGCATGTATCATTATCACTGGAGGACGAGGAATAGCTAAACATGCTTCACTACACACCGTGTAGTGAAACATGCGTCAAAATAAACAAACGCCATTGGTGGATCGACACCTGACATCCACTGTAATGATACCTAGTACAGGAGCGTATCTAGTCGATACTACTATGATTACGTCAATATTTTTTGGCATCACAACATCTTCTTTTGCTTTTTTAAAATTTATATTATGTTTATAAACTCAGGTAATATGTCCCTGGACACATGAGGACTTTGAATATGACCGATGTATGATCCTGTAACAACTTGGTATCGCATCGATACCCAAATTTGTGGTATCATCCAAAACTAATGTAAAGCATCCAAACAACAGAAGAATAAGTGATTATTACATTTTAACAGAAGTGTAGATAGAACATGTTAAAAGAGAAAATTTAACAGTAAATGAACAAGTAGATGAATAATTCATTTTCTACCACTTGTCCTTAATAATGTTGACAAAATAATAAAATGGAAAATGACACAATATGTTACTGCATATGTCAGCAGACTAAATTAGGAGTATTTATTTGTTTACTAGTTGTCTTGTATGTCCACTATTTTATTTAAGGACAAACTAGCAATAAGAAATATATGTTTAATGTACCCTAAGATTTTTTGTTAAAATAAAGCCAATAATGCTATTTTTTGTGTTTTTTTTTTATATAGAGTATAACTGCAAAATAAGCCACCAGTGCCATCACTTTGATAAAGAAGGTGAGAAACACTTTTGAATTGTCATTTATATGTGTTT
>NC_084569.2:11454958-11469958 GCF_033978685.3 Nerophis lumbriciformis
GAAACCCTAACCAGGTCCCCACACTTTATTGGCACCTAAGCAAAATTCCCTGATTTGCAGGATGGAGGACTACTGATTGGCATACTTGCCAACCCTCCCGGATTTTCAGGGAGACTCCCGAAATTCAGCGCCTCTCCCGAAAACCTCCCGGGACAAATTTTCTCCCGAAAATCTCCCGAAATTCAGGCGGAGCTGAAGGCCACGGCCCCTCCAGCTCCATGCGGACCTGAGTCCGCTTTCCCACGATATAAACAGTGTGCCTGCCCAAACACATTTTAACTGTAGAATGATCGAGGGCGAGTTCTTGGTTTCTTATGTGGGTTTATTGTTAGGCAGTTTCATTAACGCGGCAACAACACACAACAACAGCAGTCATGTTTTTGTCTACCGTAAAGCAGTTTGTCTGCCGTAAACAGCAATGTTGTGACACTCTTAATCAGGACAATACTGCCATCTATAACATCAATAACATATTCGGCTTTTAGAGAGTGCAGTGCACAACTGCGCACACAACAAGGAGACGAAGCAGAAGAACGAGGAAGATACAGCCATGGCAACGCCGACGACGAGTAAGATGAAGAAATACACTTTGTTGCACCTTTCCTGCCTGAGTCCGGCGATTAGTTGCAAATCTTGCTTTATTGATTGCTTGCACACAGCCAATCCAACACAAAACAAACTAGTCCCCGCCCGCACTCACGCTACCGCTCCCTCTCTTCTCTCGCCCACACACTCACTGACGTCACTCACCTCACATGCTCAACTATTAAAGGGCCACACACACACGTACGCTACTCTCATAACAGCTTGTAAGTTCCAAGCCGCAGTTGCGAATGGACCTGGATAGCCTCCGGGAAGAAGTAGTGGACTACCAAGTGCTTGGGACTGAAGATCTTCCTCAGGAAGCAAAGATTGACCGGTTTTGGGCCATGCTAGGGAGAGATGGAAGATTCCAGACTCTAATGCATTTGATGAAAGCACTTTTGTGTGTGCCACACATCAATGCATCATCAGAGAGGGTGTTCAGCATGGTTAGAAAAATAGTGACAGAGAATAGAACAAGGATGGACAATTCAACCCTTAACTCAACAAGATGAGTGGTATGTGTGTGTATATGTGTAAATAAATGAACACTGAAATTCAAGTATTTCTTTTATTTATATATATATATATATATATATATATATATATATATATATATATATATATATATATATATATATATATATATATATATATATATATATATATATATGTATATATATATATATATATATATATATATAATACAATAAATATATATATATTTACAGCTAGAATTCACCAAGTCAAGTATTTCATATATATATACATATATATATATATATATATATATATATATATATATATATATATATATATATATATATATATATATATATATATGAATGAAATACTTGACTTGGTATATTTACAGCTAGAATTCTCCAAGTCAAGTATTTCATATATATATATACATATATATATATATATATATGAAATACTTGACTTGGTGAATTCCTATTTCCTAATCTATTGCCCTACTTTGTATGACTTTTTAAAATTGGTGAATTCTAGCTGTAAATATACCAAGTATATTTACAGCTAGAATTCACCAAGTCAAGTATTTCATATATATACAGGTAAAAGCCAGTAAATTAGAATATTTTGAAAAACTTGATTTATTTCAGTAATTGCATCCAAAAGGTGTAACTTGTACATTATATTTATTCATTGCACACAGACTGATGCATTCAAATGTTTATTTCATTTAATTTTGATGATTTGAAGTGGCAACAAATGAAAATCCAAAATTCCGTGTGTCACAAAATTAGAATATTACTTAAGGCTAATACAAAAAAGGGATTTTTAGAAATGTTGGCCAACTGAAAAGTATGAAAATGAAAAATATGAGCATGTACAATACTCAATACTTGGTTGGAGCTCCTTTTGCCTCAATTACTGCGTTAATGCGGCGTGGCATGGAGTCGATGAGTTTCTGGCACTGCTCAGGTGTTATGAGAGCCCAGGTTGCTCTGATAGTGGCCTTCAACTCTTCTGCGTTTTTGGGTCTGGCATTCTGCATCTTCCTTTTCACAATACCCCACAGATTTTCTATGGGGCTAAGGTCAGGGGAGTTGGCGGGCCAATTTAGAACAGAAATACCATGGTCCGTAAACCAGGCACGGGTAGATTTTGCGCTGTGTGCAGGCGCCAAGTCCTGTTGGAACTTGAAATCTCCATCTCCATAGAGCAGGTCAGCAGCAGGAAGCATGAAGTGCTCTAAAACTTGATGGTAGACGGCTGCGTTGACCCTGGATCTCAGGAAACAGAGTGGACCGACACCAGCAGATGACATGGCACCCCAAACCATCACTGATGGTGGAAACTTTACACTAGACTTCAGGCAACGTGGATCCTGTGCCTCTCCTGTCTTCCTCCAGACTCTGGGACCTCGATTTCCAAAGGAAATGCAAAATTTGCATGGTTGGGTGATGGTTTGGGGTGCCATGTCATCTGCTGGTGTCGGTCCACTCTGTTTCCTGAGATCCAGGGTCAACGCAGCCGTCTACCAGCAAGTTTTAGAGCACTTCATGCTTCCTGCTGCTGACCTGCTCTATGGAGATGGAGATTTCAAGTTCCAACAGGACTTGGCGCCTGCACACAGCGCAAAATCTACCCGTGCCTGGTTTACGGACCATGGTATTTCTGTTCTAAATTGGCCCGCCAACTCCCCTGACCTTAGCCCCATAGAAAATCTGTGGGGTATTGTGAAAAGGAAGATGCAGAATGCCAGACCCAAAAACGCAGAAGAGTTGAAGGCCACTATCAGAGCAACCTGGGCTCTCATAACACCTGAGCAGTGCCAGAAACTCATCGACTCCATGCCACGCCGCATTAACGCAGTAATTGAGGCAAAAGGAGCTCCAACCAAGTATTGAGTATTGTACATGCTCATATTTTTCATTTTCATACTTTTCAGTTGGCCAACATTTCTAAAAATCCCTTTTTTGTATTAGCCTTAAGTAATATTCTAATTTTGTGACACACGGAATTTTGGATTTTCATTTGTTGCCACTTCAAATCATCAAAATTAAATGAAATAAACATTTGAATGCATCAGTCTGTGTGCAATGAATAAATATAATGTACAAGTTACACCTTTTGAATGCAATTACTGAAATAAATCAAATTTTTCAAAATATTCTAATTTACTGGCTTTTACCTGTATATACATATATATATATATATATGAAATACTTGACTTGGTGAATTCTAGCTGTAAATATACTCCTCCCCTCTTAACCACGCCCCTAACCACGCCCTCGCCCCAACCACGCCCACTACACCCCCCTCCTCCCACCTCCCGAAATCGGAGGTCTCAAGGTTGGCAAGTATGCTGATTGGATACCAGAGGATGGAATACTTACATTTTGATTGGACTTAAAATCCTACCCTATGTCGGGGATCGCATGCGACTCTTGAGCACCGCCCTAGTGGCTCCCTGGAGCCTTTTCAAAAATGGAATAAGATGGGGGGGGGGAAATATATTTGTTGTTTTAATAATGTTTCTGTAGGAGGACAAACATAACCATTCATCTTCTTCCGCTTATCCGAGGTCGGGTCACGGGGGCAGCAGCCTAAGCAGGGAAGCCCAGACTTCCCTCTCCCCAGCCACTTCGTCCAGCTATTCCCGGGGGATCCCGAGGCGTTCCCAGGCCAGCCGGGAGACATAGTCTTCCCAACGTGTCCTGGGTCTTACCCGTGGCCTCCTACCGGTCGGACGTGCCCTAAACACCTCCCTAGGGAGGCGATCGGGTGGCATTCTGACCAGATGCCCGAACCACCTCATCTGGCTCCTCTCCATGTGGAGGAGCAGCGGATCTACTTTGAGCTCCCCTCGGATGACAGAGCTTCTCACCCTATCTCTAAGGGAGAGCCCCGCCAGCCGGCGGAGGAAACTCATTTCGGCCGCTTGTACCCGTGATCTTGTCCTTTCGGTCATAACCCAAAGCTCATGACCATAGGTGAGGATGGGAACGTAGATCGACCGGTAAATTGAGAGCTTTGCCTTCCGGCTCAGCTCCTTCTTCACCACAACGGATCGATACCGCGTCCGCATTACTGAAGACGCCGCACCGATCCGCCTGTCGATCTCACGATCCACTCTTCCCTCACTCGTGAACAAGACTCCTAGGTACTTGAACTCTTTCACTTGGGGCAGGGTCTCCTCTGCAACCCGGAGATGGCACTCCACCCTTTTCCGGGCGAGAACCATGGACTCGGACTTGGAGGTGCTGATTCTCATCCCAGTCGCTTCACACTCGGCTGCGAACCGATCCAGCGAGAGCTGAAGATCCTGGCCAGATGAAGCCATCAGGACCACATCATCTGCAAAAAGCAGAGACCTAATCCTGCAGCCACCAAACCGGATCCCCTCAACGCCTTGACTGCGCCTAGAAATTCTGTTCATAAAAGTTATGAACAGAATCGGTGACAAAGGGCAGCCTTGGCGGAGTCCAACCCTCACTGGAAACGTGTCCGACTTACTGCCGGCAATGCGGACCAAGCTCTGGCACTGATCATACAGGGAGCGGACCGCCAAAATCCATACTCTGAGCACGCCCCACAAACATAACACAAACCTTCATAATTGTTAGAAAGCCCACTGTTTAATATGTTTGTGTTTATGCTTCACTGATGACAGTATTTGGCCAGCGCCGTTTTGTCCCACTAATTTTGGCGGCCCTTAAACTCACCGTAGTTCGTTTACATGTCCAACTTTCTCCGTCGCTGCCACAGAAAGACGTGTTTTACGCCACTCCTTCCTTGTTTCGTTTTGTCCATCAAACGTTTTATGCTGTGCGTGAATGCACAAAGGTGAGCTTTGTTGATGTTACTGACTTGCGTGGAGTGCTAATAATCCATGCTTACATGCTATTTAGCCTTGCTGTATGTACATATTGCATCATTATGCCTCGTTTGTAGGTATATTTGAGCTCATTTAATTTCCTTTATTTATGTCCTCTGTGTGTTTAATTCATATTTGCATGCGTCATGACACATTATCTGTATGTCATATTGGCTGCATTTCTGATTGTGTGCCATGTTATTCCAGACCACAGCAAACGTTACCCAGCGAGCAAAGATTGTAATTAATCCATTAGAAGAAGACAGCCTGTCTTTGCCTTTAACTTGGACACGCACATCAACTTTGGAAGTTTTAAGCCAGTAATTTCCAGGAGTTATCCAACCCTCTGAGACACTTACTTTTAATGTGTTGCCTTCAATATAACACTTATACAAGGTTTTTAAAGGGGAATATTATCACCAGACCTATGTAAGCGTCAATATATACCTTGATGTTGCAGAAAAAACACCATATATTTTTTTAACCGATTTCCGAACTCTAAATGGGTGAATTTTGGCGAATTAAACGCCTTTCTATTATTTGCTCTCGGAGCGATGACGTCACAACGTGACGTCACATCGGGAAGCAATCCGACATTTTCTCAAACACCGAGTCAAATCAGCTCTTATTTTCCGTTTTTTCGACTGTTTTCCGTACCTTGGAGACATCATGCCTCGTCGGTGTGTTGTCGGAGGGTGTAACAACACGAACAGGGACGGATTCAAGTTGCACCAGTGGCCCAAAGATGCGAAAGTGGCAAGAAATTGGACGTTTGTTCCCCACACTTTACCGACGAAAGCTATGCTACGACAGAGATGGCAAGAATGTGTGGATATCCTGCGACACTCAAAGCAGATGCATTTCCAACGATAAAGTCAAAGAAATCTGCCGCCAGACCCCCATTGAATCTGCCGGAGTGTGTGAGCAATTCAGGGACAAAGGACCTCGGTAGCACGGCAAGCAATGGCGGCAGTTTGTTCCCGCAGACGAGCGAGCTAAACCCCCTGGATGTCTTGGCTCACACCGTCCCTTATGCCACCGAAGATGATCAAGAGAAGAATATCGACCCTATCTTCCCTGGCCTGCTGACATGAGGGTATGTCTACAGAATACATTAATTGATGAAAATTGGGCTGTCTGCACTCTCAAAGTGCATGTTGTTGCCAAATGTATTTCATATGCTGTAAACCTAGTTCATAGTTGTTAGTTTCCTTTAATGCCAAACAAACACATACCAATCGTTGGTTAGAAGGCGATCGCCGAATTCGTCCTCGCTTTCTCCCGTGTCGCTGGCTGTCGTGTCGTTTTCGTCAGTTTCGCTTGCATACGGTTCAAACCGATATGGCTCAACAGCTTCAGTTTCTTCTTCAATTTCGTTTTCGCTACCTGCCTCCACACTACAACCATCCGTTTCAATACATTCCTAATCTGTTGAATCGCTTAAGCCGCTGAAATCCGAGTCTGAATCCGAGCTAATGTCGCTATTGCTTGCTGTTCTATGCGCCATGTTTGTTTGTGTTGGCATCACTATGTGACGTCACAGGAAAATGGACGGGTGTATATAACGATGGTTAAAATCAGGCACTTTGAAGCTTTTTTTAGGGATATTGCGTGATGGGTAAAATTTTGAAAAAAACTTCGAAAAATAAAATAAGCCACTGGGAACTGATTTTTAATGGTTGTAACCCTTCTGAAATTGTGATAATGTTCCCCTTTAATATTCTGGTTCCTACATTATATATCAGTATATATCAATACAGTCTGCAAGGGATACACACATGTGCGTGCTGCTGGTCCACTAATAGTACCAACCTTTAACAGTTAATTTTACTCATTTTCATTAATTACTAGTTTCCATGTAACTGTTTTTGTATTGTTTTAGTTTCTTTTTTATTCAAGAAAATGTTTTTAATTTATTTATCTTATTTTATTGTATTAATTTTTTTAAAAGGGACCTTATCTTCACCATACCTGGTTGTCCAAATTAGGCATAATAATGCGTTAATTTCACGACTGTATATATCGGTATCGGTTGATATCGGTATCGGTAATTAAGAGTTGGACAATATCAGAATACCGTATATCGGTAAAAAAACTTCTAAATCACTAATCCTTGTCTCCATGGTGACAATTAAAGTACGTTTCTTATAAGTATCATTCGTGCTAAACATGCTTCACGACACAACGTAGCTCACCAGCGTCAAAATGTAAACAAACGCCATTGGTGGATCTACACCTAACATCCACTGTAATGATACCAAGTACAGGAGTGTATCTAGTCGATACTACTATGATTACATCAATTTTTTTTGGCATCACATCTTCTTTCGTTTTTCAAAAATGTATATTATGTTTATAAACTCGGGAAATATGTCCCTGGACACATGAGGACTTTGAATATGACCAATGTATGATCCTGTAACGACTTGGTATCGGATTGATACCCAAATTTATGGTGTCATCCAAAACTAATGTAAAGCTTCCAAACAACAGAAGAATAAGTGACTATTACATTTTAACAAAAGTGTAGATAGAACATGTTAAAAGACAAAGTAATCAGTAAATGAACAAGTAGATGAATAATTCATTTCCTACCACTTGTCCTTAATAATGTTGACAAAATAATAGAATGGAAAATGACACAATATGTTACTGCATATGTCAGCAGACTAAATTAGAAGTCTTTGTTTGCTTACTTACTAATAAAAGACAAGTTGTTTTGTACATTCATTATTTTATTTAAGAACAAACTTGCAATAAGAAACATATGTGTAATGTACCCTAAGATTTTTTGTTAAAATAAGGCCATTTTTGTAGTGCCCTTTATATTGAAAAGTATCGAAAAGTACAGAAAAGTACCATAATATTGGTATCGGGACAACACTACTACTAAGTGTTGTTGATCATCTTGGTGAGATTATAGGATTTACCTCAACAAACAATGACGCCAAAATCATTGCCGTTGTTAGGCCTATTTTAGGGGGGCTCAAGCCCCCCTAAAATATTCTTAAGCCCCCCTAAATAATTTGGTGTTATATATATATATATATATATATATATATATATATATATATATATATATATATATATATATATATATATATATATATATTTATTTTTTTTATATTTTTTTTTATTTACAAATACATGCCGACATATTCATTATAAAGTGGCCCGAATATGAGTTTAAATAAATAATCATATAAACTGTCATTATTCACTCAGTTTCCCCTCACTTTATAGCATAAATCACCAAAAATAATTCCCGGGCGCGGCACCGCTGCTGCCTACTGCTCCCCTCACCTCCCAGGGGGTGAACAAGGGAATGGGTCAAATACAGAGGACAAATTTCACCACATCTAGTGTGTGTGTGACAATCATTGGTACTTTAAGGTAGAGAGCCCCTTTAGTGTGTCGGTATCCAATCCATTCCACTTGTTCATATAGAAAATGCCCACATCACTCAAAATCCAGTCCGCATTTTCTCTGCGACCTTGCTTGCGGTCCTTGGACTTGTTCATATAGAAAACGCCCACATCACTCTTGTAGAATCTATATAAAGTAATATATATTAGCCTAATGTTAAAAAAATAAAAAAAACATAATTAAATAGATTTGTTTTATTGTATTGTTATATTAATAGCTGTTGTATTATTATTATAGGATGGCTTGTTAAACATTTCATAGGATTTTCAGAGGGAGGAAAAACCAAGACATTTAATATAAAATGTAAAATGAATAAATACATAAAAAGAAAAAGAGAAAAAATGGTTAAAAGCCATCGTCCCGGGGAGCATTTCATTTCGTCCCGTGCATTTTTTAAATAATAATAACAATGAATAATTTCGAAGTCTTTGTTAGCCATTTGTGAAGTTTTGTGCTCGTGCGCTACGTTCGCTCTCCTGGGGGCTAAGCCCCCCCTGTCCTTAAAGGCTAGTGACGCCCCTGGCCAAAATACAGGAGGTTTGTATTTGCTGTGGTTTGTCTGTTTGTTAGTTTGTTCATTAGCAACATAGCTCAAAAAGTTATGGGCGAATTTTGGTTGAAGTGAGATAAGGAAGAGTTTTTTTTAATGATTCTTTCGAGTTTCTACCGTTTCGTGGCAAAGTACCTGTTCATCTTGCGAAGGAATGCTTCAATCCGAGGAATTGGGACACAAACTCACATATTAGATTAATTTCACACAGAGATTAGCGGATCCAATCTGCGGTGACATTGAGACCTAATCATCCCCTTCTAGGCTGCTTCAGCCTATCAAATCCCTTACGGATAAAGCAGATGGTCGATATCATCGTCTTACTTTTTTGGAGGTTGAGGTGAGATTATGGATGGAGGTTATTTGTGGTGTTAATCCGTAAAAAAATCCACGAAAAAGAGCCATGTTGAGAGGGAATGTGGGCAAAATGGGTAGAGTTTGCTCAGCTACGGATGCTAATTCTTCCTGCGTGGTCGAAGATTAGGGGTTGCGTCACGATATCGTGTTTTTTTTCTTTTTCTGACCGAGGTTTGCCTTGTGATTGGAAATGGCATCACAACACAGTCACACATGACCTTGGGTGACCTTCTGCATCGGTTGAACATGCAGACTGGCACGGTGCCGAGGAACGGAGCGCTTCTCCGATGTGGTCTAATTACAGCAGAGAGTAATGACAGCCAACCCATTCTGTGGCCGGAGCGCGGAAAAGCGGGGCAAACAGTGTTCCGTGTCGACGAGGCTGAGCGTTACACACCTGTAGGCTCGGGTAATCAACCACGGTCTCGACTTTCATTGTCTGAAGACGCCGCTACGAATCTGACATGGCCGCGCTTTGCGATGACTTAGCGACGACTTTAAAGATTAGCGTGAAGGAAACATGACATCGGGACTTTCCCAGAAGACGGGATTAGGTGTGTCATTGAAACCATTTTAATAATAAAAAAGGAAATACGTCTATTTGCGTTAAATACACCATTCTATTCATTTTGTTCGGAAATGTACAAAAAGTAAACTTGATTTGACAAAAAACATTTACAATCTAAGCCTGGGCCCCTGCAGAGGGGGTCCAGACTGAGCCCAAGGGGGAAAAAACCTCATAGCCATAGCACACATAAGCATGTGTGTAAGAGGGAAACATCAACAATGGACATTAAAGACATTTAGGAGCAGAGCTGATGCAATCAGCCATTTCTACATACAGCTACAATATATATATATATATATATATATATATATATATATATATATATATATATATATATATATATATATATATATATATATATATATATATATATATATATTCGCTTTTTTGCTGATATCTGATATTGTCCAACTCTTAATTACCGATACCGATATCAACAGATACCGATATATACAGTCGTGGAATTAACACATTATTATGCTTAATTTGGACAACCAGGTATGATGAAGATAAGGTCCTTTTTAAAAAAAAATTAATACAACAAAATAAGATAAATAAATTAAAAACATTTTCTTGAATAAAAAAAGAAAGTAAAACAATATAAAAACAGTTACATAGAAACTAGTAATGAATGAAAATGAGTAAAATTAAATGTTAAAGGTTAGTACTATTAGTGGACCAGCAGCAGCACGCACAATCATGTGTGCTTACGGACTGTATCCCTTGCAGACTGTATTGATATATATTGATATATAATGTAGGAACCAGAATATTAATAACAGAAAGAAACAACCCTTTTGTGTGAATGAGTGTAATATAGCTAATATAGACACTTACATCATGTGTTGCCTTAATTATAACACTTATATAAAAATTTTAAAGTCATGTTGATAGTAGGCTAATACAGCTAATATAGACACTTACATCATGTGCTGCCTTCATTATAACACTTATATAAGACTTTTAAAGTCATTTTGATAGTAGGCTAATATAGATACTTACATCATGTGTTGCCTTCATTGTAACACTTTTTCAAGACTTTTAAAGTAATTTTGATAGTAGGCTAATATAGCTAGTATAGACACTTACATCATGTGTTATCTTCATTATAACACTTATATAAGACTTTTAACTTAATTTTGATAGTAGACTAATATAGACACCGTATTTTTCGGAGTATAAGTCGCACCGTAGTATAAGTCGCACCTGCCAAAAATGCATAATAAAGAAGGAAAAAAGCATATAAGTCGCACCGGAGCCCAGCCAAACTATGAAAAATAACTGCGACTTATAGTCCGAAAAATACGGCACTTACATCATGTGTTGCCTTCATTATGACACTAATACAAGACTTTTAATTTAATTTTGATAGTAGACTAATATAGATACTTACATCATGTGTTGCCTTAATTATAACCCTAATACAAGACTTTTAAAGTCATTTTGATAGTAGGTTAATATAGCTAATATAGACACTTACATCATGTGTTGCCTTCATTATAACACTTATATAAGACTTTTAAAGTCATTTTGATAGTAGTCTAATATAGCTAATATAGACACTTACGTCATGTGTTGCCTTCTTTATAACACTTATATAAGACTTTTAAAGTCATTTTGATAGTAGGCTAATATAGACACTTACATAATGTGTTGTCTTCATTATAACACTTATATAAGACTTGTAAAGTCATTTTGATAGTAGGCTAATATAGCTAATATAGACACTTACATCATGTGTTGTCTTCATTATAACACTTATATAAGACTTAACTTAATTTTGATAGTAGACTAACATAGACACTTACATCATGTGTTGCCTTCATTATAACACTAATACAAGACTTTTAACTTAATTTTGATAGTAGACTAATATAGACACTTACATCATGTGTTGCCTTCATTATAACACTTATACAAGACTTTTAAAGTCATTTTGATAGTAGGCTAATATAGCTAATATAGACACTTACATCATGTGTTGCCTTCATTATAACACTTATATAAAACTTTTAGAGTCATTTTGATAGTAGGATAATATAGCTAATATAGACACTTACATCATGTGTTGCCTTCATTATAACACTTAGGTAAGGCTTTTATTTGTTTTGGTTTCTTTAGTTCAAAATGTTTTTTTCAACATTTTGGGTTGCCGACCCATGAAACTAACTTGTAACCAAGTCATAAACACTTTATGAAGCCCTATAAAGTTCTTACTGATTGGAGTTAAACAACATTTTCTGGATTAAAAAAAAATATGTGAAAGATGTGCTTATAGAGCCTAACCAAGTAGAACTGGCTTAATAAGAAGACATGACTTCCAGTGGGTTCGTGACATTCATGTGAGGCATACAGTATACAAATGTAAATATAAAGACGTCTCAGCGGCCCGCTTATTGTTAAAGAAACATCCCTCTGCACGTTCCCTCACCGGGGACCCCCGCGTGTTTCCATTTCACCAGCTGGGCTCTAAATACAACGACCCCCCCCCCTTCAGGACACCAAGAGGTTGGGATCCCCGTGCCTTCGCGGCGTCTCCAAGAACCCTGTGATGGCAACAAACAAAACAATCCAAGAAATACCGTTTGAGGGATTAAAATCATCCGGGCTGACGAAGGACAACAAGGGACAGCTTTACCTTCAAAGTAAAAGTCGAGTAGAAAAACAAGTTGACTTTATATGCTTGATTGTGCTTCATTGTATCCATTAAACCATGTACCATTGTATTTACAAATCTGCAAAGTATGTGAAAATACCATCTAAAATGTGACAAAATATTCCCCTACGGCTATTTTCGGAGATTAAAAAATATTCAGTCTAAGCCTGGGGCCCTGGAGAGGGGGTCCAGACTAAGGCCAAGGGAAAAAACTCATAGCCATAGTACACATAAGCATGTGTGTGAGAGGGAAACATCAAAGAACACAAAGGACATTAAAGACATTAGAAGAGCATAGCTGATGCAACCAGCCATTTCTACTTATAGCTACAAAAAAAAAAAAAAAAAAAAAATAAATAAATAAAAAAAAAAAAATTAAAATAATACAAAAATAAAAAAATGTTAACATTTTTTTTTAAATTTAATTTAAAAAAAGAACCCACTCTCGGCCACCAAGTTGACTTTATATGCTTAATTGTGTTTCATTGTATCCATTAAACCATGTACCATTGTATTTACAATCTGCAAAGTATGTGAAAATACCGTCAAATATGTCACAAAATCATACTTACCAACCTTGAGACCTCCGATTTCGGGAGGTGGGGGGGGCCGTGGTTGGGGGCGTGGCTAAGAGGGGAGGAGTATATTTACAGCTAGAATTCACCAAGTCAAGTATTTCATATATATATATATGTATATATATATATATATATATATATATATATATATATATATATATATATATATATATATATATATATATGAATAAAAGAAATACTTGAATTTCAGTGTTCATTTATTTACACATATACACACACACACATAACACTCATCTACTCATTGTTGAGTTAAGGGTTGAATTGTCCATCCTTGTTCTATTCTCTGTCACTATTTTTCTAACCATGCTGAACACCCTTTCGCAGGTACCCAGAAAGGTTTCGAGTACCACCAAAAAAAATGAATCTCTGAAGACAGTATACAAATCTGTGTTAAAGGTGTACAAATACTCTTTGTATAATAAGCATGTTATTGTTTACAAATGAGGGTTAAGAGTTCAGTACTAAAAAAAAGAAAAAAAGAATGTGGCTTGAGTACAGTTTTTTGATTGAGCTGCTGCATTTTTTGGTTGGGTTGTTTATTTATTTTGAGTAACTTCTACATATCTAAAAGGGGAGGAATGTAATAGAGTGATCTATGTTTGTCTGTTGCCATCTCCTGGTGAATGTTGGCTATAGCGTACTGGGGTTACTTTTTGGTTGGCCAACGATTTACGTGGTGTTGCGCACCTGACGTCAAGTGTGTGAGTCTGTTCTGAAGTCTACAGTAAAGAGACGTACTTCATCACCTCGCCTGGTTATTGCCTCCAACTCAATATATTACAACAACATTGCTGTTTACGGCAGACGAACTGCTTTACGGTAGAATAAAACATGACTGCTGTTGTTGTGTGTTGTTGCCGCGCTGGGAAAACGTTAATGAAACTGCCTAACAATAAACCCACATAAGAAACCAAGAACTCGCCCTCCATCATTCTACAGTTATAACGTGATTGGGCAGGCACGCTGTTTATATTGTGGGAAAGCGGACGTGAATACAGGCTGTTGACACGTCACTCAGGTCCGCATGGAGCTGGAGGGGGCGTGGCTTCCAGCTCCGCCTGAATTTCGGGAGATTTTCGGGAGAAAATTTGTCCCGGGAGGTTTTCGGGAGAGGCGCTGAATTTCGTGAGTCTCCCGGAAAATCCGGGAGGGTTGGCAAGTATGCACAAAATATTTCCGCTACGGCTATTTTCGGAGATTGACTTCACTGTAGTAACGCTTCTGCACTCTGACCGTGTTATTACATCAGTCATACTGGAAACACGCACTAATTGGAAAGAGGTGTACCGGTACTGTCTATCATTCACAATCCTTATGTAAGACAAGAACACATATTATTGGCTTTTTTTTTATGCATTCGAAATAGTAAATAAATAGTAAACAATTGAGTCAACAGATGGAGGGTCCTCTGTTGCACCCATTGTTCCCTCTAAAAAACATCCAGAAAACCTGAAAATGAACTAAATATGAGTGATATTTTAATGGCCGTTCATAGAACCAATTAGGCTTGTAAGTTGAGATACTCGTAAATTATAAGCTTCCGATACGATCATTTGTCATTTGCCACCTGGCAACACTGGTCACATTTTTAATCATGGCAAAATTATGTCTTCTCCTGATTTTTTTTTTTATATATAAGTGTACCAGAGAGGGATCCCTGTGGTACGCCACATTGTATTTATGGACAATACCATAAACTAGCATCTGCCAGTCAAAAGTACAAATATGTTTTTTTTGTTGTTTTTTTGCAAATAATCATTAACTTAGAATTTAATGGCAGCAACACATTGCAAAACAAGTTGTCACAGGGGCATTTTTACCACTGTGTTACATGGCCTTTCCTTTTAACAACACTCAGTAAACGTTTGGGAACTGAGGAGACACATTTTTGAAGCTTTTCAGGTGGAATTCTTT
>NC_084569.2:11477458-11484958 GCF_033978685.3 Nerophis lumbriciformis
AAAGTTTAGTAAGAATTTTGGTGCAAATTTTCAAAGTATCTGCAATAATATAGCAAACGCGGGCCCCCCGCGACCCCAAAGGGAATAAGCGGTTGAAAATGGATAGATGGGACAGACAGTACACATATAAACAACATAAACCCATAAACAACTTTACATAGTGCAGTGTTTACATCTGCATTTACTCTAAAAAGAAAATGACACATTGTAGAATGGTATTTGCATCCTTTAGATGCATTGCATTAAAAATAAGATCAGTCAATTGAACATCTTGAATAGATTGCATTTTACAACTTCACAGTTGTTTAAAATAGCTGCAGTGGACAGGCAAGTTATGTTTGAAGTGTCAGGCAGCTGAATGAACTCTTACTCATTTACTGTGGGAATGTCAGTGAAGAAGAGTTGGGGTCTGTTGTGAGAATTGCCTTGGTTGTCCATCCTAGGCCACCGTAGGTCACGTAAGATGTCTGCGTCACATGTGTTGAACTGGAGACGGTGTGTGTGTATTAGTGTTGTCCCGATACCAAAATTTTGGTACCGGTACCGGTACCAAGAGTATTTCGGTACTTTTCTAATTAAAGGGGACCACAAAAAATGTAATTATTGGCTTTATTTTACCAAAAAAAAATCTTAAGGTACAATAATCATATGTTTCTTATTGCAAGTTTGTCCTTAAATAAAATAGTGAACATACAAGACAACTTGTCTTTTATTAGTAAGTAAACAAACAAAGACTCCTAATTTATTCTGCTGACGTATGCAGTAACATATTGTGTCATTTTCCATTCTATTATTTTGTCAACATTATGAGGGACAAGCTGTAAAAATTAATTATTAATCTACTTGTTCATGTATATATACATACATACATACATACATACATACATATGTGTGTATGTATTTTTTTATTTTTTTTTAATTTTGTCATTCACAATCTTTATGTGACAAAAACACACATACTTTTTTCTATGCATTGGAACTTGTAAAAAAATGCTAAGAAAAGTCAGCTAACAATAGAAGTAATAGGATTCGCTCTGTATAAAGTGCTCTAAAAGACCATCAAATACTTTTTTTTTTTACATGTTGTAAGTATATATATATATATATATATATATATATATATATATATATATATATATATATATATATATATAAACTGTATGTATGTATGTATGTATATATATATAAACTGTATGTATATATATATATAAATTGTATGTATATGTATATATATATATATATGTATATATATATATATATATATATACATATACATACAATTTATATATATATATACATACAGTTTATATATATATATATATATATATATATACATACATACATACAGTTTATATATATATATATATACACATATATATATATATATATATATAAACTGTATGTATATATATATAAATTGTATATATATACATATATATATAAACTGTATATATATATATATATATATATATATATATATATATATATATCCGTTATACAGTGCTCAATACCGGGGTAGAGGGGAATATGAGAATATACGTTAGGTCAGGAAAAAACACAGAGGCTATTTCATCCCCACAAGCCTGTTTCGCAGGTTTCCCTGCTCTTTGCAAGCTGGGTAACGTTTGCTGTGGTCTGGAACAACATGGCACACAAACAACTATCAGAAATGCAGCCAGTATTACATACAGATAATGTGTCATGATACATGTAAATATAAATTAAATAAAGATATTAACATTTACTGTTAATATCTGCTTATTTTCTCTTATAACATGTTCTATCTACACTTCTGTTAAAATGTAATAATCACTTATTCTTCTGTTGTTTGGATACTTTACATTAGTTTTGGATGATACCAAGTCATTACAGGATCATACATTGGTCATATTCAAAGTCCTCATGTGCCCAGGGACATATTTCCTGAGTTTATAAACATTACATACATTTTTAAAAAAGGAATGAAGATATGTGATGTTAAAAAATATCGATGTAATCATAGTAGTATCGACTCGATACGCTATTGTACATGGTATCATTACAGTGGATGTCAGGTGTAGATCCACCAATGGCGTTTTTTTATATTGTAGCGTCCCGGAAGAGTTGGTGCTGCAGGGAATTTGTTCTGATGTGTTTATGTTGTGTTGCGGTGCAAATATTCTTCCGAAATGTGTTTGTCATTGTTGTTTAGTGTGGTTTCACTATATGGCACATGTTTATGACAGTGTTGGTGTCGTTCATACTGCCACCCTTAGTGTGACATGTATGGCTGTTGACTAAGTATGCCCTTCATCCACTATGTGTTTAGTGATATTTGTTGTAATTATTATAATTTTACCTGAATGGATGGTAATTATAAATTAAGTCAAAAAAATGTTGAATTGAAAAAAATAAAAAATAATAGGTGAAGACAGACAAAAATATAATTTTAATTGTTACTTACAGTAATCATCAAATTGATAAAGCCATATATCTACAAAAATTTTTTAAAAATATTGATGATGCATAAAAGCGTTTATCAGTTTTTTTAACTGGGGCAAAATTAAAAGTGGGGGGGCCAAGAAAGGTCCCCTGGGGAATGCAACGTTACATAAAAGGAAAATAACCCTAAATTCATTTTAGTAAAAGAAAAAAACCAACAAATGACAAACCCAAGTCCTATTTTATTTACTGTGCACTGCATGATATTAAATATAAATAGTATAAATATAAATAAAAATATATAAATATATATATAAATATAAATAATATAATATAAATAATATAATATAAATAAATATAAATATATAAATATAAATAATATAATATAAATAAATATTATTACTGTGTACTGCATGATATTAAATATAAAAAACGTTTTTTTAAATATTGATGATGTATAAAAGTGTGTATCAGTTTTTTAACTGTGGCAAAATTAAAAGTGGGGGGGGGGGGGGGGGGCAAGAAAGGTCCCCTGGGGAATGCAATGTTGCATAAAAGGAAAATAACCCTAAATCCATTTTAGTAAAAGAAAAAAAACAACTAATGACGAACCCAAGTCCTATTTTATTTACTGTGCACTGCATGATATTAAATATAGCACGCACAAAGAAAATGCACTTCTGCTGTATTTTTAACATAACCTCCTTTTTGCCACCGCAAGCCTTAGAGGGAGTTCTGTGCTCTACCGAGTCAAAAGATTGGGTGACAAAGCATATCTTTGTTCATGAATGCATGTCCCGCTCACAGCAGCTTGTGCAGGAAGAGGAAATTACACCATTTAAACTTTTTGGGAGACCTCAGGGTTACATGTGACGTAGGAAGCTCGCTTTTGTATCACGAAGAGTACAGTTTGTAAACGACTTGGGCGGATAGTGTCGCTCACTCATAATGTTGGATGTAAAGTCACATGTTGTATATACAAAGCCCAAAAGCAGTGAAGTTGGCACGTTGCGTAATTCTTAAATAAAAACAGAATACAATGATTTGCAAATCCTTTTCAACTTATATTCAATTGAATAGACTGCAAAGACAAGATATTTAATGTTCTTTTTTGTGTGTGCAAATAATCATTAACTTAGAATTTAATGGCAGCAACACATTGCAAAAAAGTTGGCACAGGGGCATTTTTACCACTGTGTTACATGGCCTTTCCTTTTAACAACACTCAGTAAACGTTTGGGAACTGAGGAGACACATTTTTGAAGCTTCTCAGGTGGAATTCTTTCCCATTCTTACTTGATGTACAGCTTAAGTTGTTCAACAGTCCGGGGGTCTCCGTTGTGGTATTTCATGCTTCATAATGCGCCACACATTTTCAATGGAAGACAGGTCTGGACTACAGGCAGGCCAGTCTAGTACCTGCACTGTTTTACTATGAAGCCACGCTGTTGTAACACGTGGCTTGGCATTGTCTTGCTGAAATAAGCAGGGGCGTCCATGATAAAGTTGCTTGGATGGCAACATATGTTGCTCCAAAACCTGTATGTACCTTTCAGCATTAATGACGCCTTCACAGATGTGTAAGTTACCCAGAACACTTTTCCACTTTGCATCAATCCATCTTAGATGAGCTCGGGCCCAGCGAAGCCGGCGGCGTTCCTGGGTGTTGTTGATAAATGGCTTTCGCTTTCCATAGTCAAGTTTTAACTTGCACTTACAGATGTAGCGACAAACTGTGGTTACTGACAGTGGTTTTCTGAAGTGTTCCTGAGCCCATGTGGTGATATCCTTTACACACTGATGTCGCTTTTTGATGCAGTACCGCCTAAGGAATCGAAGGTCCGTAGTATCATTGCTTACGTGCAGTGATTTCTCCAGATTCTCTGAACCTTTTGACAATATTACGGACCGTAGATGGTGAAATCCCTAAATTCCTTGCAATAGCTGCTTGAAAAAATGTTGTTCTTAAACAATTTGCTCAGGCATTTGTCGACAAAGTGGTGACCCTCGCCCCATCCTTATGGAAGCTGCTTTTTATACCCAATCATGGCACCCACCTGTTCCCAATTAGCCTGTTCACCTGTGGGATGTTCCAAATAAGTGTTTGATGAGCATTCCTCAACTTTCTCAGTCATTTTTGCCACCTGTGCCAGCTTTTTTGAAACATGTTGCAGGCATCAAATTCCAAATGAGCTAATATTTGCAAAAAATAACAAAGTTTTCCTGTTCGAACTTTAAATATCTTGTCTTTGCAGTCTATTCAATTGAATATAATTTGAAAAGGATTTGCAAATCATTGTATTCTGTTTTTATTTACCATTTACACAACGTGCCAACTTCACTGGTTTTGGGGTTTGTAAGAGAAACACATATACAGAAGGTATATGGAAACCCCTCCATGGATATGGTGAACATGCAGCAACATAGCAAACATATGGCAGATGCACAGAAATACATTCCACAAAAAAGGCTGACAAGCTGCAACACAATATTTTAGACTTGCATCAGCACACTCCACTCCACTAATATCGACGCCATGTGGAAACACACTCCGAAAACATGGCGTGCACGCTGCAACACACTCTGCCACTACACCGACGGTACCTGCATGCGCGAAAACTACGTCACTTCCGTACGGCAGTTATGATCGAGCCCGCCGTCACAATTACCATGGTTTCTTTTTTGTAGTCTTTATTTCAATAACAGTGATAAATAGTAATTAATTAATATGAATGAAATGAATTAATTAAATGATTAATTATTGTAAATTAATTAAATTAAATATTTTACTATTAAATTATTAATTAATTAGATTAATTAATTTAATTAAAATAATTAATTTAATTTAATTAATTTAATTAATTTAATTAATTAAATGATTAAATTAATTAAATTAATTTAATTAATTACATTTAATTCATTACATTTTATGAATTAAATTAAATTAATTAAATTAATTAAACTAATTAAATTAATTCAATTAAATAGTAAAAGATTACTTTCAAAACAAAACAAACATTACTTAAGAATACAGCACCTATTTTGATACCGTATCAGTCTCAGAATCAACCTGTTTTTTACTACTTTATTTAGACTTAGACAAACTTTATTGATCCACAAGGGAAACTGTTCCACACAGTAGCTCAGTTTCAAAGGATGGAAAGGGTAAGGGTGGAAAGGATAACGCAGGTATTAGTTAGACTAAAAATGTACCATAGTAGCAATATAAAATATAACATATGTAATATTTACGTGTTATATATACAGTATATACTGATACATTATATTATTATAGGTTTATATAATACATACAATATATAACAAATCCAAATTACCATGTACAATATTATGTAACAGCTGCTCCAAAAAAATAAAAAATAAAAATAAATAATTAGAACATTTTAAAATGAAAAATTTAAAATCATTTTAAAAAGGGGCAGCATAAAATAGAGATTATATCAAGCAGAAATGATATATTATAAACAAAGAGAAGTAGCGGTCAGGTAATAGACAGTATTTACATCAAATACATCAATTCACAATACTGATCATTTAAAAGTCTACTTTTTGTTAGGTCATAGATTAGATTTAAATTACAGTAAGTGCATGGTTTAAAATAAAAAAATATAAAATAAATAAGTATTCATTGCAATGACAGAAGAGTGAAAGTGATTGAAACTGTGGCGATAATACTCCCTGGTTTTATTTTTGTTCAATCCGCCACTTTTTCATGTTTATATTCTGGTTCTCTTTTATTCCGAGGTAAGTTATTGTTTGCACAAAATATAAATAAAACATTCAAATATCACAGAACATGAAGCTGGTGCAAGAGCGGCAACACACTCCACAAATATGGTGCAAAAGCGGCAACACACTCCACAAATATGGTGCAAAAGCGGCAACACACCCCACAAATATGGTGCAAAAGCAGCAAAACACTCTACAAATATGGTGCAAAAGCGGCAACACTTTCTACAAATATGGTAGAAAAGAGGCAACACACTCTACAAATATGGTGCAAAAGTGGCAACACACTCTACAAATATGGTGCAAAAGCAGCAACACACTCTACAAATATGGTGCAAAAGCAGCAACACACTCTACAAATATGGTGCAAAAGCTGCAACACACTCCACACATATGGTGCAAGAGCGGCAATACACTCCAAAAATATGGTGCAAAAGCGGCAACACACTCCACAAATATGGTGCAAAAGCGGCAACACACTCCACAAATATGGTGCAAAAGCAGCAACACACTCTACAAATATGGTGCAAAAGCGGCAACACATTCCACAAATATGGTGCAAAAGCGGCAACACACTCTACAAATATGGTGCAAAAGCGACAATACACTCCACAAATATGGTGCAAATGCTGCAACACACTCCACAAATATGGTGCAAAAGCGACAACACACTCTACAAATATGGTGCAAAAGCGGCAACACACTCTACAAATATGGTGAAAAAGCGGCAACACACTCTACAAATATGGTGCAAAAGCGACAATACACTCCACAAATATGGTGCAAATGCTGCAACACACTCCACAAATATGGTGAAAAAGCGGCAACACACTCCACAAATATGGTGCAAAAGCGGCAACACATTCTACAAATATGGTGCAAAAGCGGCAACACACTTCACAGATATGGTGCAAAAGCGGCAACACACTCTACAAATATGGTGCAAAAGCAGCAACACATTCTAAAAATATGGTGCAAAAGCAACAACACACTCTACAAATATGGTGCAAAAGCGGCAACACACTCTACAAATATGGTGCAAAAGCGGCAACACACTCTACAAATATGGTGCAAAAGCGGCAACACACTCTACAAATATGGTGCAAAAGCGGCAACACACTCTACAAATATGGTGCAAAAGCGGCAACACACTCCACAAATATGGTGCAAAAGCGGCAACACACTCCACAAATATGGTGCAAAAGCGGCAACACACTCTACAAATATGGTGCAAAAGCGGCAACACACTCTACAAATATGGTGCAAAAGCGGCAACACACTCTACAAATATGGTGCAAAAGCGGCAACACACTCCACAAATATGGTGCAAAA
>NC_084569.2:11489958-11549958 GCF_033978685.3 Nerophis lumbriciformis
TGCACTTAAACTTGTTTTTTATTAATGGTCATTGGTCCAAGTTTAAAGAAAGGAGGAATGCCTTTTTATGTTGCACTGTTTTTCATTCATTATGTTAAAAGGAAAATAAAAATGTATGTCAAGTTGATCAACAGATTGTATTATTCTCCAGTGCAATAACAGTACTGAAATGAAGGCAAAAAGGGCATTAATGGGAGCTTTACAAAAAAAAAGAAGAAAAAAAGAAGTAACTAAATAGTTACTTTTCACAGTAACGCATTACTTTTTGGTGTAAGTAACTGAGTTAGTAACTGAGTTACTTTCGAAATAAAGTAACTAGTAACTGTAACTAGTTACTGGTTTTCAGTAACTAACCCAACACTGCATGTATGTATATATTTACATATACATATATGTATGTATATATATACATATACATACATGTATGTATGTATATATATATACATATACATACATGTATGTATATATATACACATATACATATATACATATATATATATACACACACACATATATATATACATATACATATATATATATATATATGTATATATATATACACACACACATATATATACATATATATATATATATATATATATATATATACATATATATACATTCATACATATATATATATACATATATATATACATACATATATATATATGTACATACATATATATATATATATACATACATACATATATATATATATGTACATACATATATATATACATATATACATATACATACATACATACATACATATACATCTACATATATACATACATGTACATATATATCAGTGACATGGGATGTCATCTGCTGGTGTCGGTCCACTCTGTTTCCTGAGATCCAGGGTCAACGCAGCAGTCTACCAGCAAGTTTTAGAGCACTTCATGCTTCCTGCTGCTGACCTGCTCTATGGAGATGGAGATTTCAAGTTCCAACAGGACTTGGCGCCTGCACACAGCGCAAAATCTACCCGTGCCTGGTTTACGGACCATGGTATTTCTGTTCTAAATTGGCCCGCCAACTCCCCTGACCTTAGCCGCATAGAAAATCTGTGGGGTATTGTGAAAAGGAAGATGCAGAATGCCAGACCCAAAAACGCAGAAGAGTTGAAGGCCACTATCAGAGCAACCTGGGCTCTCATAACACCTGAGCAGTGCCAGAAACTCATCGACTCCATGCCACGCCGCATTAATGCAGTAATTGAGGCAAAAGGAGCTCCAACCAAGTATTGAGTATTGTACATGCTCATATTTTTCATTTTCATACTTTTCAGTTGGCCAACATTTCTAAAAATCCCTTTTTTGTATTAGCCTTAAGTAATATTCTAATTTTGTGACACACGGAATTTTGGATTTTCATTTGTTGCCACTTCAAATCATCAAAATTAAATGAAATAAACATTTGAATGCATCAGTCTGTGTGCAATGAATAAATATAATGTACAAGTTACACCTTTTGAATGCAATTACTGAAATAAATCAAGTTTTTCAAAATATTCTAATTTACTGGCTTTTACCTGTATATACATATATATATATACAGGGGTGCCATGTCATCTGCTGGTGTCGGTCCACTCTGTTTCCTGAGATCCAGGGTCAACGCAGCCGTCTACCAGCAAGTTTTAGAGCACTTCATGCTTCCTGCTGCTGACCTGCTCTATGGAGATGGAGATTTCAAGTTCCAACAGGACTTGGCGCCTGCACACAGCGCAAAATCTACCCGTGCCTGGTTTACGGACCATGGTATTTCTGTTCTAAATTGGCCCGCCAACTCCCCTGACCTTAGCCCCATAGAAAATCTGTGGGGTATTGTGAAAAGGAAGATGCAGAATGCCAGACCCAAAAACGCAGAAGAGTTGAAGGCCACTATCAGAGCAACCTGGGCTCTCATAACACCTGAGCAGTTCCAGAAACTCATCGACTCCATGCCACGCCACATTAACGCAGTAATTGAGGCAAAAGGAGCTCCAACCAAGTATTGAGTATTGTACATGCTCATATTTTTCATTTTCATACTTTTCAGTTGGCCAACATTTCTAAAAATCCCTTTTTTGTATTAGCCTTGAGTAATATTCTAATTTTGTGACACACGGAATTTTGGATTTTCATTTGTTGCCACTTCAAATCATCAAAATTAAATGAAATAAACATTTGAATGCATCAGTCTGTGTGCAATGAATAAATATAATGTACAAGTTACACCTTTTGAATGCAATTACTGAAATAAATCAAGTTTTTCAAAATATTCTAATTTACTGGCTTTTACCTGTATATACACACACATATTTATATACACACATATATATATATATATATATATATATATATATATATATATATATACATATATATATATATATACATATATATATATATATATACATATATATATATATATATATATATACATATATATATATATATATATATATATATATACATATATATATATAAATAAACACACACCGGTATATGCACACACACCTATATTGTTAACCTTTTTGACCTCAGGGCCCAACTTTTCCACTCCAGAGGGGCCCACTTCAATATTAACTCTGAATTAATCTTACCCTTCATTTTTGATGCTCCGCCTCTTTGATTCACATTCAATAATTGTTCTAACCTACTTCTAGTTTAACAGGATGAACAATGTCAAATGAAATGAAATCATGTGTTAATCACAAAGATTTTTTTGTCAAGGCTCAGTTTCTGCTCTGATTACAAAAACAGAAACCTATCAAATATGCGACAAAAGAAGAGAGTCATTAAAACTGAGGTAAGATACATTTACATACAATTACATAATGGTAAAATCAATTCTTACAAATTTCTAAAACAAATACATTCTAACCAAATTCATTATAAATATTAATCTTCAATAAACAGTCAATAAAATGTATGTGCAAAAAATAACAGCTTCACCAATTTAGTCATAATTTTTGCGCTTAGGGAATTTCTCTATGACTTTTTCTGTTTAAGATTGTCATTACTGCCACAAGTGGTGGAAAAGTGTATTACAACTGAGTACCGCTACGGCCAGTGTGGCTCACAGCTGAGAAACACTTTTTTTTTTGGGCGGCCCCACAATATGCCCCCGCCCTATGGTTGGAGAAACATTGCAGTAAAGTAATCTGCCACGGAAAAATGTGTCGATGACAGACCTTTTGCGCATGAAACATCTAAACAAGGTTTACAAAGTTAATGTGTACTTTTAAATCATTCCAAATGTTTCCAGTCATTTCCAAATCCAGACTTACGTCGTTTTTTAATCAAGCTAATGTCGAGTCTGTTATTTATTTATTTTTTTTGTGCGCTTTGCTCGGCGACGTCACCGTGTCATTGAGTGCACACTCGACTAGACAATGACGTTACGGGGACTTGAAAAGGGCATCCGTTAGTCACAATCGCGCAAAATTATAGTGGAAGAACGAGGATACAGTCGTGGTCAAAAGTTTACATACACTTGTAAAGAACATAATGTCATGACTGTCTTGAGTTTCCAATCATTTCTACAACTCTTATTTTGTTGTGATAGAGTGATTGGAGCACATACTTGTTGGTCACAAAAAACATTCATGAAGTTTGGTTCTTTTATGAATTTATTATGGGTCCCTTGGCAAGTTTCACTGCAATAAGGCGCTTTTGGTAGCCATCCACAAGCTTCTGCTTGAATTTTTGACCACTCATTATGACAAAATTGGCGCAGATCAGCTAAATGTGTTGGTTTTCTGACATGGACTTGTTTCTTCAGCATTGTCCACACATTTAAGTCAGGACTTTTGGCAAGGCCATTCTAAAACCTTCATTCTAGCCTGATTTAGCCACTCCTTTACCACTTTTGACGTGTGTTTGGGGTCGTTGTCCTGTTGGAACACCCAACTGCGCCCAAGACCCAACCTCCGGGCTGATGATTTTAGGTTGTCCTGAAGAATTTGGAGGTAATCCTCCTTTTTCATTGTCCCATTTACTCTCTGTAAAGCACCAGTTCCATTGGCAGCAAAACAGGCCCAGAGCATAATACTACCACCACCATGCTTAACGGTATGCATGGTGATCCTGGGATTAAAGGCCTCACCTTTTCCCCTATTGCTGGGTATTGTGGCCAAACAGCTCAATTTGTGTTTCATCTGAAAAAGGAGGATTATGTCCAAATTCTTCAGGACAACCTAAAATAATCAGCCTGGAGGTTGGGTCTTGGGTGCAGTTGGGTGTTCCAACAGGACAATGACCCCAAACACATGTCAAAAGTGGTAAAAGAATGGCTAAATCAGGCTAGAATTAAGGTTTTAGAATGGCCTTCCCAAAAGTCCTGACTTAAAACGCGTGGACAATGCTGAAGAAACAAGTCCATATCAGAAAACCAACACATTTAGCTGAACTGCACCAGTTTTGTCACGAAGAGTGGTTGAAAAATTCAACCAGAAGCTTGTGGATGGCTACCAAAAGTGCCTACCGTCAATCATGGTGGTGGTAGTATTATGCTCTGGGCCTGTTTTGCTGCCAATGGAACTGGTGCTTTACAGAGAGTAAATGGGACAATGAAACCTCCAAATTCTTCAGGACAACCTAAAATCATCAGCCCGGAGGTTGGGTCTTGGGCGCAGTTGGGTGTTCCAACAGGACAATGACCCCGACGTCAAAAGTGGTAAAGGAATGGCTAAATCAGGCTAGAATTAAGGTTTTTAGTAATGGCCTTCCCAAAAGTTCTGACTTAAACGTGTGGACAATGCTGAAGAAACAAGTCCATGTCAGAAAACCAACACATTTAGCTGAACTGCACCAGTTTTGTCAAGAGGAGTGGTCAAAAACTCAAGCAGAAGCTTGTGGATGGCGACCAAAAGCGCCTACCGTCAAGTATGGGTGGTGGTAGTATTATGCTCCAGGCCTGTTCTGCTGCCAATGGAACTGGTGCTTTACAGAGAGTAAATGGGACAATGAAACCTCCAAATTCTTCAGGACAACCTAAAATCATCAGCCCGGAGGTTGGGTCTTGGGCGTAGTTGGGTGTTCCAACAAGACAATGACCCCGAACACACGTCAAAAGTGGTAAAGAAATGGCTAAATCAGGCTAGAATTAAGGTTTTTAGTAATGGCCTTCCCAAAAGTCCTGACTTAAACGTGTGGACAATGCTGAAGAAACAAGTCCATGTCAGAAAACCAACACATTTAGCTGAACTGCACCAATTTTGTCAAGAAGAGTGGTCAAAAACTCAACCAGAAGCTTGTGGATGGTTACCAAAAGCGCCTACCATCAAGCATGGTGGTGGTAGTATTATGCTCCGGGCCTGTTTTGCTGCCAATGGAACTGGTGCTTTACAGAGAGTAAATGGGACAATGAAAAATAAGGATTTCCTCCAAATTCTTCAGGACAACCTAAAATCATCAGCCCGGAGGTTGGGTCTTGGGCGCGGTTGGGTGTTCCAACAGGACAATGACCCCAAACACACGTCAAAAGTGGTAAAGGAATGGCTAAATCAGGCTAGAACATACCTGCCAACTTTTGAAATCAGAAAAACCTAGTAGCCAGGGTCCAGGGGCCGCAGGGCCCGGTAGGTCCAGGACAAAGTCCTGGTGGGGGGTTCCTGCGCCCCCCGACGCAAAATGATTGATTGCATTCAGACAGGTTAAAATGTTGCTAAAACCATCACTTTTCTATCAGTCACAGTGACTTTTCAAAACAAAAATATTACAGCAAAAATCATATGGGTTGATTGACATGTTTATTCTGTAAACTAACTTCAATAGTTTGAAATTATTTTCACAGTTAATGCCAGTTATCCTGTCAACCTTTCACAAGACTTCAATTTGTTAATTGAAAGTATAAACAGTATAAACAACTTTTACAGTAAACAAATGGTAAAACAGTACTAAACAATTCCATTAAAAAAAAAATTGGTGTCATTATTAACTTTCTGTCCAAGATTGTATAATCTACTGCCTTGTTCAATTGTAAAAAATATTCTGTGCCTAAAATTCACATTTCTGTCACAATTATCATACTGTAAACATGGTAAGCTAACTTCATTAAAATTAATAGTCCTGTCAATAGCATGGAATTACAATCCAAATGTAGTTTTTTTGTAAGCCTTTCAAAAGAATTCAAAATATGAAAAATGAATGAAAATTAATTTAAGCCATCAGACACTTTGAAAAGTGGCACATCACATCTCTAATGTAATCATTTTAACTTTTCAACAGAAATAGCACTGCAAAAATATTAAGGACATACTTCTGTATTTTGGTAGTTATGCTGTCAACATTTAACAATATTTCTTCAACTTGGACTTAAAAGCATAAATAGTATAAACACTTTTAACAGTATAACAGTACTAAACAATTCCAATAGATAACATTGGTGTCATTGCCTTTTTGTTTGCTCAATTATTGCCTCCGTAAATAAAACTTCGGCATTTATCACATCCAAAGAATCTGTTTGGGCGACGAAAAACGTTGAAAGTTTTCCACTTGTACCGAAATCTGTTACCCATCGGAATTTGTAACTCCAGGGGGCGATGTTCCCATGACGTTTGTTTGATGGTTAAACGGCAAGCCCAAAGAGGAGGAGAAGAAGAACGCTTGCGTAAATGGCGTAAACTATCCTTAATGCTGAAACGTCAGTTGTCAGAATTTCAGCATTAATAAATTACACATATTCTGGAAATCAATGACTTGCTTTCATTATAGTATGAGTCCATTGTTATTATTAATGCTGAAATTCTGACAACTGACGTTTCAGCATTAAGGATAGTTTACGCCATTTACGCAAGCGTTCTTCTTCTCCTCTTTGGGCTTGCCGTTTAACCATCAAACAAACGTCATGGGAACATCGCCCCCTGGAGTTACAAATTCCGATGGGTAACAGATTTCGGTACAACAACGGCATTAGACTTGTGTTTTTTTGTCCCAACGTGGTCTTTAACATCGCTAATTCCTCCGTGTCCGATCGAAAAATCTTGTCTGCACAAGGTGCAATTCGCGTAGTTTTCACCCTTTTTGGAACGGATAATTATTCCCGGATAGGCTTTTGAATATTCTTCACGGAATGACTGCAGTTTTCTTTTCGGTTTAAGACTCGTTTGCAATTTTTCTCCGGCTGATTCCATGATCGTTCGCTCGTTTGGAAACAATGGCAACTGGTGCCTCGTGCTTGGCAGCGGTGCTATAAATAGCCTCGCGCATGGCATTCGGAATGGCTCGATAGGAAGTTACGGGAAGCAGTGTCGATTGTCATTGTTGTTACGTGCTTTCGTGAATAAAACTTTTAAAAAATATATTTTTTTAATTAATGAAAAACCGTATTTTTTATCACTGCAACCGTAACCCGGAATAGGTTGATGAAAACCGTACTAATTACGGGAAAACCAGAGTAGTTGGCAGGTATGCTAGAATTAAGGTTTTTAGTAATGGCCTTCCCAAAAGCCCTGACTTAAACGTGTGGACAATGCTGAAGAAACAAGTCCATGTCAGAAAACCAACACATTTAGCTGAACTGCACCAATTTTGTCAAGAGGAGTGGTCAAAAATTCAAGCAGAAGCTTGTGGATGGCTACCAAAAGTGAAACTTGCCAAGGGACATGTAAGCAAATATTAACATTGCTGTACGTATACTTTTGACCCAGCAGATTTGCTCACATTTTCAGTAGACCCATAATAAATTCATAAAAGAACCAAACTTAATGAATGTTTTTTTGTGACCAACAAGTATGTGCTCCAATCACTCTATCACAAAAAAAATAAGAGTTGTAGAAATGATTGGAAACTCAACACAGCCATGACATTATGTTTTTAACAGTGCAACCCACGCCAAACGCACAATGCAATGACATAAAAACATCCAAAAACAGTCGTACGGAACAATAAAGCCTTTATTTATTATCTTCTTTTTTTTTTTTTTTTGTCTTTCCAAAGTTCAAGTTTGTCAGTCCCACCAAATGAGCCGGTGGCAAATAGAGTGAAGGATTAAGAGGTAGAGCAAGTGTTCCGGTGTAAAAAGTCCACTTTTACACTCCTAAAAAAGAGAGGCCGGAGGGGGCATTTTTTGTTGTTGTTTTTTTTTTCCTTTAAAAGGGAGGTGGGGGATGGGAGGGGGGGGCAATAACAGCAGCTTGTTTACGGTGTTGCTCACATTCCCTTATAAGTCCCAATCACAAAAGGAGGTGGAAGCAGGCGGCACTACAGTGTAAAGCGGAGCAACACTACTGACATCACAGTCTGGGGAACACTTGGGGGGAGTCGGTCCTGATGCTGCATAGAGGGGCTCGGGCGGGAGTGGGCCGCGGGAACCTGAGCGGCACATCCGAAATAGGCCCTGCTAAAAGATGTTTATGTATGCATGTATGTATATATGTATGTCACACTGCAATAAAATAAAACTACTACCAGACACTCAGCTGCACCGTCAGAGTCAGACAGTGTTACATTAAAAAAACAAACAAGGAGATAGTATTTACATCTTCAACATATAAATTATTCCCCCTAACAATGCATGTGTGTGTGTGTGTGTGAGGCATAAAAAGAACAGACACAAACAAGCGCCTAAGAAGAAAAAAACAGGAAAACTTCTTTTAAATGCGGCTAAAAATGTAAAAGAATCTGGTGGCATTTCCAGGTTGGTATCCATGGCAACAGTGGAGTCGGGTAATGGTTGGCTTGGACCAGGGGTGTCCAAATACTTTTTTTTGTTAGGTGCTTATAGTAAAAAATACAATGAATTCATTATTGTTAAGATATATTAGGAGCGTTAATTTGCTGCTTGTATAGAAGTGGATGTTTTGTTCAGATAGCTTTTTATCTAATGCGTAAAATGTATCAAAAACGACCCCCGCATGCCTCGAATAATCTTTAAAAGGTTTGGACACCCCTTCCCTGGCTGATTATTTGTAGCTATACGTTTAGATTTCTACGGAGCCCCTAAAGGGGACATGGGGGAAAACATTTTTTATATAATTGTTTTTATTTTTTTAAGACATGTATCTCGTGCGCACGAGAAACTTTTTATAAATTTATAAAATAAAATAAAAATTTTTTTTTGTTTTTGTTGTTTTTTTAGACATGTATCTCGTGCACACGAGATACATGTCTAAAAAAAAAATAATAATAAAAAAACTATATATTTTTTTTAAATAACTTTATAAAAAGTTTCTCGTGCGCACGAGATACATGTCTAAAAAAAATAAAAAATATATAATTTTTTTTTAAAATAACTTTATAAAAAGTTTCTTGTGCGCACGAGATACATGTCTAAAAAAATAAAAAGTAAAATTATAATTTTTTTTTTTTAACTTTATAAAAAGTTTCTCGTGCGCACGAGATACATGTCTAAAAAAAATAAAAAGTAAAAAAACGATATATATTTTTTTTTAATAACTTTATAAAAAGTTTCTCGTGCGCATGAGAAAGTTTCTCGCGCGCACGAGAAACTTTTTATAAAGTTACTTAAAAAAAATTTTTTATAATTTTTTTTTTTTTTTTTTAGACATGTATCTCGTGCAGTCGAGAAACTTTTTATAAAGTTATTAAAAACATTTTTTTTATAATTTAATTTTTTTATTTTTTTTAGACATGTATCTCGTGCGCACAAGAAACTTTTTATAAAGTTATTAAAAAAATTGATATAGTTTTTTTATTATTATTTTTTTTTTTAGACATGTAGAGATACATGTCTAAAAAAAAATTTAAAATAAAAAACTATAATTTTTTTTTTAAATAACTTTATAAAAAGTTTCTCGTGCGCACGATACATGTCTAAAAAAAATAAAAAGTAAAATTATAATTTTTTTCATAACTTTATAAAAAGTTTCTTGTGCGCACGAGATACATGTCTAAAAAAAAATTAAAAATAAAACTATATTTTTTTAATAACTTTATAAAAAGTTTCTCGTGCGCACGAGATACATGTCTAAAAAATAAATAAAATAAAATTATAAAAAACATTTTTTTTAGTAACTTTATAAAAACGAGATACACGTCTAAAAAATAAAAAAAGTATAATTTAAAAAAAACAAAAACTTTATAAAAAGTTTCTCGTGCGCACGAGATACATGTCTAAAAAAAATAAAAAATAAAATTATAATTTTTTTTAATAACTTTATAAAAAGTTTCTCGTGCGCACGAGATACATGTCTAAAAAAAATAAAAAAAACGATATTTTTTTAATAACTTTATAAAAAGTTTCTCGTGCGCACGAGATACATGTCTAAAAAAAAATAAAAAAATTATAAAAACATTTTTTTTAGAAACTTTATAAAAAGTTTCTCATGCGCATGAGAAAGTTTCTCTTGCGCACGAGATACATGTCTAAAAAAATAAAATTATAAAAAAAATTTTTTTAGTAACTTTATAAAAAGTTTCTCGTGCGCATGAGAAAGTTTCTTGTGCGCACGAGATACATGTCTAAAAAAAAATAAAAAATAAAAAAACTATATATATTTTTTTAGATAACTTTATAAAAAGTTTCTCATGCGCACGAGATACATGTCTAAAAAAAATAAAAAATAAAATTATAATTAAAAAAAAAAAAAACTTTATAAAAAGTTTCTCGTGCGCACGAGATACATGTCTTAAAAAATTTTTTTTTTTAAATAAAAAAAAAAATTAAAAAAAAAAAATTCCCCCATGTCCCTTTAGGAGTTCTGTAGATTTCTATTTCCAGACATGTTTTTTTTTTTTTTTTTTTTCCCCATCATATTAGTGTTTTTGTAATTTGATTGACGATTTGTAGCTCCTCCCCTTTCCCCAGCATGACCTCTTGACAACATCGAGTGACCCAAGGAGAGGGTTGAAACTGGCGTCATGACGCAATAACGGCAAGATTCTCACACGCACACGCGCACACACACACGTCGACAATATACAGTATCAAAACGCCGTGACGACACTAAAATTGTAATAAACGTGTCGAAAGAAAAAAAAAAAAAAAAAAAAAGGTCCGTCTCTGTAAAGAAGCGGGGAAATAAAAAGCCAAAAAAGAAAAGTTCATTGAGCGAGTTTCGGGGGTCAAACCTCTCCAGTTAATGTTTGCATCTCTCTTCTCTCTTCCTGCACGAGAGTCCGTCATTTCATTTCTTTCTTTTCTCTCTAAAAAAACAAAACAAACAGTAGGCCATCATCGGTGCGTTGACTGAGTGAGAAGCGGCGCCGACGCGGGATCAGTCGTCCAGGACGACCTTGACGAAGCTGGCCACGTCTGTCTCTTTGGAGTCATGCAAGGTGAAAAAGGGATGTTTCTGTGAGGCAAAGAGGGGGAAAAGAAGGCTTTAAGTGACATTTATTAAAACATTGTTACTTTTTAAGCACCTTACACCTCAATTACATTTTAATACCCTAATTCCTCTCGTGTGACATTTGTTTACTCAACTGCAGAGAGGACCTGGCATCCATTATGGGTATGACTTTTGTACAAACCAGTGTTGTCCCGATACAGATATTATTTCGATATTTTTCTAAATAAAGGGGACAACAAAAAATTGCATTATTGGCTTTATTAAAACAAAAAATCTTAGGGTACATTAAACATATGTTTCTTATTGCAAGTTTGTCTTTAAATAAAATAGTGAACATACTAGACAACTTGTCTTTTATTAGTAGGTAAGCAAACAAAGACTTCTAATTTAGTCTGCTGACATATGCAGCAACATATTGTGTCATTTATCATTCTATTATTTTGTCAACATTATTAAGGACAAGCGGTAGAAAATGAATTATTAATCTACTTGTTCATTTACTGTTAATATCTGCTTACTTTACCTTTTAACATGTTCTATCTGCACTTCTGTTAAAATGTAATAATCACTTATTCTTCTGTTGTTTTGATACTTTACATTCGTTTTGGATGATACCACAAATTTGGGTATCAATCCGATACCAAGTCGTTATATGATCATGTGTCCAGGGACATATTTTCTGAGTTTATAAACATAATAGGAATTTTTTTTAAAACGAAAGAAGATGTGATGCCAAAAAATATTGACATAATCATAGTAGTATCGACTAGGTACGCTCCTGTACTTGGTATCATTACAGTGGATGTCAGGTGTAGATCCACCAATGGCGTTTGTTTACATTTTGGCGCATGTTTCACTACATGGTGTGTAGTGAAGCATGTTTAGCTCTTCCTCGTCCTGCAGTGATAATGATACTTGTAAGAAACGTACTTTATTTGTCGCCATGGAGACCAGGATTAGTGATTTAGAAGTAGCTAAAACACTGCCGACGGCGGCTGGACTTTAGCCGCTAGCTAGCTAGCCATGTCTTAAAGTGAATTAGTGAATTATATTTATATAGCGCTTTTTCTCTATTGACTCAAAGCACTTTATATAGTGAAACCCAATATCTAAGTTACATTTAAACCAGTGTGGGTGGAACTGTGGTTAAAGTGTCTTGCCCAAGGACACAACAGCAGCGACTAGGATGGCGGAAGCGGGGATCGAACCTGGAACCCTCAAGTTGCTGGCACGGCCACTCTACCAACCGAGCTATACCGCCCATAAAGCATCTCTTCCTGAGGGTGTTTCAGTGTTATAACTTCACCTTTTTCATTAGTTTTTAAGCCAAAATGCGTCCGTTTTTCCTTTTCTGTCTACACACTGTGTCTGCTTGTAAGTACTCTGTGATTGTGCGCTGCCGAACATGCTCCTCTGCTCGCAAACCAGCAATGACACGACGTGACGACGACAGGGGGCGCGGGACCGGTACTTTTCAGAGTCGGTATAGTACCGAATATGATTCATTAGCATCGCGGTACTATACTAATACCGGTATACCGTACTACCCTAGTACAAACTAATAATAAAAAAGAAAAATGGTTTTAATTGTTTCACTATTTTAAATCATTTACTGGTTTTAAAGGGAAACTGCACTTTTGCCTATTGTTCACAATCATGAGAGACAAAACGACGGATGTATTTTTTTAACGTAAATAAGTCTGCTTATAATGGAGTCAATGGAAAGTCCTCCATTCCGCCCATAAATCCCTCTAAATAGCCATCCCAAAAAAGGCCAACAATACTCCATTGACATTTCGTGACTTGACCTAACCAAGTATGAGTGATGTTGTTGTTAAAAGCACTAATGCACATGAACTATTTTTAGCCTGATATTGAAAACGGCGGCTGGTGAGCTGCTTTCACGCCTCGGAGCTGGCGAAAGTTTATTCTAGATCATAAATAATACCTCTCACCTGGATAGTAGAAGGATGAAGGCATAATCTAACAGTTTGGTCAACTTTGGCATCCAATTTAGACCCAGAAATGGCGAGAAGAAGACATGAAAAGACGCTTGGTATGCGCTTGAGTCCACTCCCCATTTTTCTTCGCGAGGATTATGAGTCATTCTTCATCTAAAAACGGGAATATGTGAACATCCTAGCTGTCGGCTGTCCTCGTGAGAGCAGACATTGTACAGTAAGTGATGTTTTCTTATGTTTGTTGGCTCTCATGAAGTCTGCAGTGAGATATACCCATCATATCAGTTCCTTGGTGTGATCAAATTTTGTTATTATTAATTAATTAATTATAATTAAAAAAAAGAAAAAAGGTTTCATTTGTTTTATTATTCTAAATCATTCCAAAACTGTTATTTCTTCATTAATTAAAAGTTTTATAACATTTGTTTTAAATGAAGCTGTACAAACTAATTGAAAAAAAAAATAAAAAAATAATTGTATAAATTGTACCATTTTACATTTTTTTCCTCATAATTAAAATTGATATGACATCTATTTGTCTTGCTTTTATTTTGTAGGAATAATGCATTTTTTAATATCTTAAACTATTTATTTTTTTAAATAATTTCACTGTTTGTTTTTGTGTTTTTTGTCTTTGTGTGGATTACTTTTTTTAATCTTCCTGTAAAAATTACCTACCTTCACTTGATTTTCTGAGAAAAATAATGAAATGATTTCACACAAATAATAATAATAATACTTAGTTCAATTAAATGTTTGTCTGTAGTTCCTTTTTCTTTACCAGTCTCTCATATTCTTATTCATTCCTCACAATCGCATAATAACATTACTATAATAATCAATAAACGTTACTAATTACCATACACAAAATATATATATTTTTTTTTTAAGTTTTTTTTTTTACCACTGTGATTTCCCGCACATTTAGAGTGTCCGCCCTGAGATCGGTAGGTTGTGAGTTCAAACCCCGGGCGAGTCATACCAAAGACTATAAAAATGGGACCCATTATCTCTGCTTGGTACTCAGCATCAAGGTTTGGAATTGGGGGTTAAATCACCAAAAATTTATCCCGGGCGTGGCCACTGCTGCTGCTCACTGCTCCCCTCACCCCCCAGGGGGTGATCAAGGGTGATGGGTCAAATGCAGAGAATAATTTCGCCACACCTATAGTGTGTGTGTGTGTGTGTGTGTGTGTGTGTGTGTGTGTGTGTGTGTGTGTGTGTGTGTGTGTGTGTGACAATCATTGGTACTTTAACTGTAACTTAATTAAGCGGTAATTAGAATTTTGAAAAGTATATTCTGCTTATGCATTGTTTATAAATGGATACAATTTATAACTTTTGTATTCTTTAAAGGGGAAAAATATAATTCTACAAATAATCCTGCAGTTCAAATTTACATTTGACATTATAACAAATATTTTGATGTGTGGCATAAAAAGAACCCCAGTGCATTAAAAGTAACAGCAGGCAGGTTGATGCCAAAATATTTGCCAAATTAAGGGAAATATCCATATTTTTTGTCTTTTGTCCCCCGTATGAGAATACATTGTCATTAAAATGCAAAAAAAAAAAAAAACACTTACCATTAATTCTGTATAAGCTGGTCTCTCATTAGGCTTCTTTCTTAAACTGTGAGCACACAGGAGAGAGCAGAGGTTAATGCGTGGAAAACACCTCCCTCTGCTGGCCATTCACCAAAGTGCGCTTTACATATACAGGATTTGAACAAGTTCCAAGTGGCTCTCACCACTGGGAGATGAAGTCTACAAAGTCTGGTGAGAAGCGGTCCGCGGGCAGCTGTGGGGAGGGCTCGTCCACCACCTGCTTGAGCTGCTGGAAGGGCGTACCCCACGAGTCGTAGGGGAACTTCAGAATGGCCAACTCGATCTAGAGCACACGTACACAGTGTTGGCGCAAAATATTTTCAAAATAAAGTCATAAAAATGGGGTCAAACAGTACATTTTTGGGGTCTCACTTTTTTGTAAGCGTTTTGAAAACAAATGATAAATGTATGCGGTTATAGCTCACATTCTATATTGTGTTTTGGAAAAAGGTTGTCAAAAATGTTACTTAATTAATTAAAAAAATAATACAAAAGAAAACACATTTCTATGCATATTCAGTTATAAACATCCATTCACTTTCTTCTTTCCTTCATGGACATAAACTTTACCGCTGCCGGTATTTTTTTCTATATTTGTATTTAATAAGTTGTAGGTGGATTTATTTCAGTATAAAAGTGTAAAAAGTTTTTTGCTTCGGTCATGAAATGATGATAATGGTGTGCCAGGGCATACATGCATTATTTATTTAACGCTTAAATCTCTAGATAAGTTGTTCTTAACCTTGTTGGAGGTACCGAACCCCACCAGTTTCATATGCGCATTCACCGAACCCTTCTTTAGTGACAAATAAAATGGTTTTTTTTTCAAATTCAAGACATGTTTTGACATGACATGATATGTTTTTGGTAACACTTTAGTATGGGGAACATATTCTAAGTAACAAAGACTTAATTTAGAGTTATTTGGACACTAGGGGAACATATTCTAAGTAACAAAGACTTAATTTAGAGTTATTTGGACACTAGGGGAACCTATTCCAAGGAACAAAGACTACATTTAGAGTTATTTGGACACTAGAGGAACATATTCTAAGTAATAAAGACTAAATTTAGAGTTATTTGGACACTAAGGGAACATATTCTAAGTAACAAAGACTTGATTTAGAGTTATTTGGACACTAGAGGAACATATTCTAAGTAATAGAGACTTAATTTAGAGTTATTTGGACACTAGGGGAACATATTATAAGTAATAAAGATTTAATTTAGAGTTATTTGGACACTAGGGGAACATATTCCACGGAACAAATACTAAATTTAGAGTTATTTGGACACTAGAGGAACATATTCTAAGTAATAAAGACTAAATTTAGAGTTATTTGGACACTAGGGGAACATATTCCAAGGAACAAAGACTAAATTTAGAGTTATTTGGACACTAGAGGAACATATTCTAAGTAATAAAGACTTAATTTAGAGTTTTTTGGACACTAGGGGAACATATTCCAAGGAACAAAGACTAAATTTAGAGTTATTTGGACACTAGGGGAACATATTCTAAGTAACAAAGACTTGATTTAGAGTTATTTGGACACTAGGGGAACATATTCTAAGTAACAAAGACTTGGTTTAGAGTTATTTGGACACTAGGGGAACATATTCTAAGTAATAAAGACTTGATTTAGAGTTATTTGGACACTAGGGGAACATATTCTAAGTAACAAAGACTTGGTTTAGAGTTATTTGGACACTAGGGGAACATATTCTAAGTAATAAAGACTTGATTTAGAGTTATTTGGACACTAGAGGAACATATTCTAAGTAATAAAGACTTAATTTAGAGTTTTTTGGACACTAGGGGAACATATTCCAAGGAACAAAGACTAAATTTAGAGTTATTTGGACACTAGAGGAACATATTCTAAGTAAAAAAGACTAAATTTAGAGTTATTTGGACACTAGGGGAACATATTCCAAGGAACAAAGACTAAATTTAGAGTTATTTGGACACTAGAGGAACATATTCTAAGTAACACAGACTTGATTTAGAGTTATTTGGACACTAGAGGAACATATTCTAAGTAATAAAGACTAAATTTAGAGTTATTTGGACACTAGGGGAACATATTCTAAGTAACACAGACTTGATTTAGAGTTATTTGGACACTAAGGGAACATATTCTAAGTAATAAAGACTTGATTTAGAGTTATTTGGACACTAGGGGAACATATTCTAAGTAACAAAGACTTGGTTTAGAGTTATTTGGACACTAGGGGAACATATTCTAAGGAACAAAGACTAAATTTAGAGTTATTTGGACACTAGAGGAACATATTCTAAGTAACAAAGACTTGATTTAGAGTTATTTGGACACTAGAGGAACATATTATAAGTAACACAGACTTGATTTAGAGTTATTTGGACACTAGAGGAACATATTCTAAGTAATAAAGACTAAATTTAGAGTTATTTGGACACTAGAGGAACATATTCTAAGTAATAAAGACTTAATTTAGAGTTATTTGGACACTAGGGGAACATATTCCAAGGAACAAAGACTACATTTAGAGTTATTTGGACACTAGGGGAACATATTCCAAGGAACAAAGACTACAATTAGAGTTATTTGGATACTAGAGGAACATATTCTAAGTAATAAAGACTAAATTTAGAGTTATTTGGACACTAGGGGAACATATTCCAAGGAACAAAGACTAAATTTAGAGTTATTTGGACACTAGAGGAACATATTCTAAGTAATAAAGACTACATTTAGAGTTATTTGGACACTAGGGGAACATATTCCAAGGAACAAAGACTAAATTTAGAGTTATTTGGACACTAGGGGAACATATTCCAAGGAACAAAGACTACATTTAGAGTTATTTGGACAATAGGGGAACATATTCTAAGTAACAAAGACTTGATTTAGAGTTATTTGGACACTAGGGGAACATATTCTAAGTAACAAAGACTTGATTTAGAGTTATTTGGACACTAGGGGAACATATTCCACGGAACAAAGACTAAATTTAGAGTTATTTGGACACTAGAGGAACATATTCTAAGTAATAAAGACTAAATTTAGAGTTATTTGGACACTAGGGGAACATATTCCAAGGAATAAAGACTACATTTAGAGTTATTTGGACACTAGGGGAACATATTCCAAGGAACAAAGACTAAATTTAGAGTTATTTGGACACTAGGGGAACGTATTCTAAGTAACAAAGACTTGATTTAGAGTTATTTGGACACTAGGGGAACATATTCCAAGGAACAAAGACTAAATTTAGAGTTATTTGGACACTAGAGGAACATATTCTAAGTAATAAAGACTAAATTTAGAGTTATTTGGACACTAGGGGAACATATTCTAAGTAACAAAGACTTGATTTAGAGTTATTTGGACACTAGGGGAACATATACTAAGTAACACAGACTTGATTTAGAGTTATTTGGACACTAGAGGAACATATTCTAAGTAATGAAGACTAAATTTAGAGTTATTTGGACACTAGAGGAACATATTCTAAGTAATAGACTACATTTAGAGTTATTTGGACACTAGGGGAACATATTCCAAGGAACAAAGACTTGATTTAGAGTTATTTGGACACTAGAGGAACATATTCTAAGTAATAAAGACTACATTTAGAGTTATTTGGACACTAGAGGAACATATTCCAAGTAATAAAGACTACATTTAGAGTTATTTGGACACTAGGGGAACATATTCCAAGGAACAAAGACTACATTTAGAGTTATTTGGACACTAGAGGAACATATTCTAAGTAATAAAGACTAAATTTAGAGTTATTTGGACACTAGGGGAACATATTCCAAGGAACAAAGACTAAATTTAGAGTTATTTGGACACTAGGGAACATATTCTAAGTAACAAAGACTTGATTTAGAGTTATTTGGACACTAGGGGAACATATTCTAAGTAATAAAGACTTAATTTAGAGTTATTTGGACACTAGGGGAACATATTCCAAGGAACAAAGACTAAATGTAGAGTTATTTGGACACTAGGGGAACATATTCTAAGTAACAAAGACTTGATTTAGAGTTATTTGGACACTAGGGGAACATATTCTAAGTAACAAAGACTTAATTTAGAGTTATTTGGACACTAGGGGAACATATTCCAAGGAAGAAAGACTTGATTTAGAGTTATTTGGACACTAGAGGAACATATTCTAAGTAATAAAGACTTCATTTAGAGTTATTTGGACACTAGGGGAACATATTCCAAGGAACAAAGACTAAATTTAGAGTTATTTGGACACTAGGGGAACATATTCTAAGTAACAAAGACTTGATTTAGAGTTATTTGGACACTAGGGGAACATATTCTAAGTAATAAAGACTTAATTTAGAGTTATTTGGACACTAGGGGAACATATTCCAAGGAACAAAGACTAAAATTAGAGTTATTTGGACACTAGGGGAACATATTCCAAGGAACAAAGACTCAATTTAGAGTTATTTGGACACTAGGGGAACATATTCTAAGTAACAAAGACTTGATTTAGAGTTATTTGGACACTAGAGGAACATATTCTAAGTAAAAAAGACTAAATTTAGAGTTATTTGGACACTAGGGGAACATATTCCAAGGAACAAAGACTAAATTTAGAGTTATTTGGACACTAGAGGAACATATTCTAAGTAATAAAGACTAAATTTAGAGTTATTTGGACACTAGGGGAACATATTCCAAGGAACAAAGACTAAATTTAGAGTTATTTGGACACTAGGGGAACATATTCTAAGTAACAAAGACTTGATTTAGAGTTATTTGGACACTAGGGGAACATATTCTAAGTAATAAAGACTTAATTTAGAGTTATTTGGACACTAGGGGAACATATTCCAAGGAACAAAGACTAAATTTAGAGTTATTTGGACACTAGGGGAACATATTCTAAGTAACAAAGACTTGATTTAGAGTTATTTGGACACTAGGGGAACATATTCTAAGTAACAAAGACTTAATTTAGAGTTATTTGGACACTAGGGGAACATATTCCAAGGAACAAAGACTACATTTAGAGTTATTTGGACACTAGAGGAACATATTCTAAGTAATAAAGACTAAATTTAGAGTTATTTGGACACTAGGGGAACATATTCCAAGGAACAAAGACTAAATTTAGAGTTATTTGGACACTAGGGGAACATATTCTAAGTAACAAAGACTTGATTTAGAGTTATTTGGACACTAGAGGAACATATTCTAAGTAATAAAGACTACATTTAGAGTTATTTGGACACTAGGGGAACATATTCCAAGGAACAAAGACTAAATTTAGAGTTATTTGGACACTAGGGGAACATATTCTAAGTAACAAAGGCTTGATTTAGAGTTATTTGGACACTAGGGGAACATATTCTAAGTAACAAAGACTTGATTTAGAGTTATTTGGACACTAGGGGAACATATTCCAAGGAACAAAGACTTAATTTAGAGTTATTTGGACACTAGGGGAACATATTCTAAGTAATAAAGACTTAATTTAGAGTTATTTGGACACTAGGGGAACATATTCCACGGAACAAAGACTAAATTTAGAGTTATTTGGACACTAGAGGAACATATTCTAAGTAATAAAGACTACATTTAGAGTTATTTGGACACTAGGGGAACATATTCCAAGGAACAAAGACTAAATTTAGAGTTATTTGGACACTAGGGGAACATATTCTAAGTAACAAAGACTTGATTTAGAGTTATTTGGACACTAGAGGAACATATTCTAAGTAATAAAGACTACATTTAGAGTTATTTGGACACTAGAGGAACATATTCCAAGTAATAAAGACTACATTTAGAGTTATTTGGACACTAGGGGAACATATTCCAAGGAACACAGACTAATTTTAGAGTTACTTGGTCACTAGAGGAACATATTCTAAGTAATAAAGACTAAATTTAGAGTTATTTGGACACTAGAGGAACATATTCTAAGTAATAAAGACTTAATTTAGAGTTTTTTGGACACTAGAGGAACATATTCTAAGTAATAATGTAACAATGTTGACTAATAAAACAAAGCTGGGTTTTTTTTCTTTCAAACTGTCATTGCTCAAAACATAATATTGAATCAAAATCAATGTTATTATGAATTATTGACATATCCAAGGTTCCCATTACTTCACATCAAATATTCCTCTAAGAAAAATATTTTTGGTGGAAGATTTTGCAAATTTGGTAAATAAATAACCCAAAAATGTATATTTTGTTGTTTTCTTACTGTACCGAAAATTAACCGAACCGTGACCTCTAAACCGAGGTACGTACCGAACCGAAATTTTTGTGCACCGTTACACCCCTACTTATTAAGGATTTATTGCCAAACAGACTCATTATTACTATTAGACGTCCAAGTAGACTCACCATTGTGATACCCAGACTCCATATGTCTGACTTGACACTGTAGCCCTTCTGGTTTAGGTCAGGGTTGATGCGCTCAGGCTAAAAAACAAATAAAGCACAGCCATTCTGCACATAAAAAAAAACTACTTTGGCACTAAAAAAAAAAGCAATTATGTTGAAATTCCGGAGCTCCGCCCACAAACCAATCTTACCGCCATGTAGGGTTTGCAGCCGGCATCCATGGTCTTGGCTACAGAGTCCACCAGGTGGCCGCTGATGCCGAAATCGCACATTTTCACCTGGCCCTCGGTGTTGATCAGAACGTTGGAGGGCTTCACATCTGGAGAGGGCGGGAGATAAGTTGGGGATTGGAAAAAAACGAAAGCATGCACACTTGCTGCACTTACCTCTGTGGATGACCGACAGGTTCCTGTGCAGGTGCTCTAATGCCTTTACGATCTGAGGGGGGGAGGAAGCGAAACACTTAAAAATCATAGTAGTGGGAAAGTGGCAAAAGAAGATGGTAGTGAAGTGAATTAGTGAAGTGAAATTATATTTATATAGCGCTTTTCTCTAGTGACTCAAAGCGCTTTACATAGTGAAACCCAATACCTAAGTTACATTTAAACCAGTGTGGGTGGCACTGGGAGCAGGTGGGTAAAGTGTCTTGCCCAAGGACACAACGGCAGGCGGATGGCGGAAGCGGGGATCAAACCTGGAACCCTCAAGTTGCTGGCACGGCCGCTCTACCAACCGAGCTATACCGCTATATGGGTTCTTTTGGTAAACAAAAGAACTGCGATTGAGGAAATGACCGGTTAAAAGTAGGTATTGGAGCCTTGGGTATTGGTTGATATGATATTAATCCAATACAGTATTAGCACGAATCATAGTATGTACTTGTATTACTTGATAGTGTGGAATGTTACAAATGGTTTGATTAGGAGCCCAAAAAAAGTCTGCGGGCTATAGAGCGTACCAGTACTCTGGAATGCCCTACCGGTAACAGTTAGAGATGCTACCTCAGTAGAAGCATTTAAGTCCCATCTTAAAACTCATTTGTATACTCTAGCCTTTTAGACCAGTTGATCTGGTCTAAAATGACTCTTACCATAATATGTTACGTTAACATACCAGGCACGTTCTCAGTTGGTTATTTATGCCTCATATAACGTACACTTATTCAGCCTGTTGTTCACTATTCTTTATTTATTTTAAATTGCCTTTCAAATGTCTATTCTTGGTGTTGGCTTTTATCAAATAAATTTCCCCCAAAAATGCGACTTATATATGTTTTTTTCCTTCTTTATTATGCATTTTCGGCCGGTGCGACTTATACTCTGGAGCGACTTATACTACAAAAAATAAGGTATACGCGCAGAGCAGGGGAGCAAGTTCACCACATTACCTGCTGCTCTTCCAACTCCTTGTGCAAATCTGAATGTTTGTTATTTAAATGTTTACCTTAGTTTATAGCACAGGTGGTAATACTAATTGCCATCTATGGCGAGGCATGTTTTAAAAGCACCGCTTGCAGAAAGGCGCTTCCATGTTTAAAACGTCACCTTTATCGTGACTTCAAAAGCCAAAATACCTCCATATTGCGCTTCACCCACCCTCTTTATTAACCAGTAGAATTGACTTTTTGTTTTTGTTTGTGTGGGCATGCTGACACACTTTACATGCACCGCAGCACGGCAACATGCGATCGAAAAAAACAAAAAAGTACAGGTATTTTTCAATGGCAGTATTGTACTAGTTGTAACTCATTAGTACCGCGGTACTTTTTTAGTGCCAGTATACCGTACAACCCTAATTGAGTGTGAAGGTGACTAAAAGCTGTTATTTCATGTCTGGAGGGTTCTCATAAAATGTTAAATATTTAGAAGATAATAAACAGTTTTTAATGCTTTCGCTATAAAAAAATTTCGACTCATAATTAATGATTCCAATTTCACAGAAATTAATTTACCCCGCTATGTCCGGAACCAATTACCAGCGATAAACAAGGGGGTACTGTATAAGTAACATATGCTAGCACTTTAAATGGTGGCACTGTTTTTTTTTCAATATTATCAACATTTAATACTTTAAAACATAATTTTCTTACTGTTTTTTATCAACACTTTATGTTGGCCTGATGTTTCATTCTAGTAAATAAAACTGCATTTGTTCAAGTTTGTTAAAAACAATAAATGACTTCATGAAGCCATTATTTGTATATATATCTATATTTATAATAACATAATTAAATGAACATACCTCAAGTTGAGGGCTTTCCTCAGCATTTTTAGGTGAGATTAAAAAAGAGTTTATATCCATTAATTACAGATTATAATTAATTAATTGCTAATTTTTAAAATTACTTGACTTGAATATAGAGATGTCCGATAACATCGGCCTGCCGATATTATCGGCCTATAAACGCTTTAAAATGTAATATCGGAAATTATCGGTATCGGTTTCAACCTCCCGATTTTCCCAGGAGACTCCCGAATTTCAGTGCCCCTCCGAAAACCTCCCGGGGCAACCATTCTCCCGATTTCCACCCGGACAAGATTATTGGGGGCGTGCCTTAAAGGCACTGCCTTTAGCGTCCTTACAACCTGTCGTCATGTCCGCTTTTCCTCCATACAAACCGCGTCACATAATATATGCAGCTTTTTCACACACACACACACACACACACAAGTGAATACAAAGCATACTTGATCAACAGCCATACAGGTCACACTGAGGTTGGCCGTATTAACAACTTTAACACTGTTACAAATATGCGCCACACTGTGAACCCACACCAAACAAGAATGACAAACACATTTCGGGAGAACATCCGCACCGTAACACAACATAAACACAACAGAACAAATACCCAGAATCCCTTGCATCCCTAACTCTTCCGGGCTACAATATACAACCCCCCCTCCCCCCAGTTGACAGTAGACTTTGGAATGTTTAGGAGCGAGGAAATTTCACGACTCGATTTCGGGAGAACATCCGCACCGTAAGAAAACAGAACAAATACCCAGAATCCCTTGCATCCCTAACTCTTCCGGGCTACAATATACAACCCCCTCCTCCCCCCCTCAGTTGACAGTAGACTTTGGAATATTTAGGAGTGAGGAAATTTCACGACTCGATTTCGGGAGAACATCCGCACCGTAACACAACAGAACAAATACCCAGAACCCCTTGCAGCACTAACTCTTCCGGGACACTACAATATACACCAAACCCCTCGCGCCCCCATCACCTGAATTCGGAGGTCTCAAGGTTGGAAAGTATGCTCTAGTATACTATGGACTGAAGCTGTGTGCCTTCATTGATTTTGTAGCGATTTTTTTGAGGCATGTTTAAAAAATAATAATAATAATGCACTTTGTGAAAGTCAAAGTATAGTATTTCCCACAGTTGTAGTGGGTATTAGGATTATCCCAGGGAGAGCATGTCCCAAATTCCAAGCTGCTGTTTTCAGGCATGTTAAAAAAAAATATGCACTTTGTGACTTCAATAATAAATATGGCAGTGCCATGTTGGCGTTTTTTTTCCATAACTGGAGTTGAAGTTGTTCTCTTATTTTGGAAAACCTTGTTTTTGATTGATTGATTGGAACTTGTATTAGTAGATTGCACAGTACAGTGCATATTCCGTACAATTGACCACTAAATGGTAACACCCGAATAAGTTTTTTAACTTGTTTACGTTAATTAATTCATGGTAAAGTTACATTGTTTAAAGCAGTGTTTTTCAACCACTGTGCCGCGGCACACTAGTGTGCCGTGAGATACAGTCTGGTGTTCCGTGGGAGATTATCTAATTTCACATATTTGGGTTAAAAATATGTTTTGTAAACTAGTAATTATAGTCTTCAAATTATGTGTTGTTGTTGAGTCTCGTTGCTGTCTAGAGCTCGGCAGTAGGTGGCAGCCGGTAGCTAATTGCTTGGTAGACTTCGGAAACAGCGGGAGGCAGGGTGCAGGTAAAAAGGTGTCTAATGCTTTAACCAAAAATAAACAAAAGGTGAGTGCCCGTAAGAAAAGACATTGACGCTTAGGGAAGGCTATGCAGAACGAAACTAAAACTGAACTGGCTACAAAGTAAATAAAAACAGAATGCTGGACGACAGCAAAGACTTACTGTGGAGCAAAGACGGCATCCACAAAGTACATCCAAACATGACATGACAATCAACATTGTCCCCACAAAGAAGGATATAACCAACTGAAATATTCTTGATTGCTAAAACAAAGTAGATGCAGGAAATATCGCTCAAAGGAAGACATGAAACTGCTACAGGAAAATACCAAAAAAAATAGAAAAAGCCACCAAAATAGGAGCGCAAGACAAGAACTAAAACACTACACACAGGAAAACAGCAAACAACTCAAAATAAGTCACGGCGTGATATTGATGCATGCTTGGTTATGGTTTAAAGTCATATCCAACAATTGCGACAACAACTTTTTACTGTCAACTGAGTTTCTTTTTTTTTTAAAGATTTCTGCTGGTGGTGTGCATCCGGATTTTTTCAACGCAAAAAATGTGCCTTGGCTCAAAAAAGGTTGAAAAACACTGGTTTAAAGCATCCAGCGGGGCATCACAACAAAATTAAGCATAATAATGTGTTAATTCCACGACTGTATATATCGCATACTTGCCAACCCTCCCGGATTTTCCGGGAGACTCCCGAAATTCAGCGCCTCTCCCGAAAACCTCCCGGGACAAATTTTCTCCCGAAAATCTCCCGAAATTCAGGCTCAGCATGGACCTGAGTCCGCTAACCCACAACATAAACAGCATACCTGCCCAATAACGTTATAAATGTAGAATAATGGAGGGAGAGTTTTTGGTTTCTTATGTGGGTTTATTGTTAGGCAGTTTCATTAACGTCCTCCCAGCGTGGCAACAACACCCAACAACAGCAGTCACGTTTTTGTATACCGTAAAGCAGTTCATCTGCCGTAAACAGCAATGTTGTGACACTCTTAAACAGGACAATACTGCCATCTAGTGCATTTGATGAAACCACTTTTGTGCGTGCCACACAGAATGCATCATCAGAGGTGTTCAGCATGGTTCGAAAAATAGTGACAGAGAATAGAACAAGGATGGACAATTCAACCCTTGACTCAACAATGAGTAGATGAGTGTTATGTGTGTGTATATGTGTAAATAAATGAACACTGAAATTCAAGTATTTATTATATATATATATATATATATATATATATATATATATATATATATATATATATAATAAAATAAATATATATATAATAAAATAAATATATATATATACACGTATATATATATATATATATATATAGCTAGAATTCACTGAACGTCAAGTATTTCTTAGATTATATATATATATATATATATATATATATATATATATATATATATATATAATCTATGAAATACTTGACTTGGTGAATTCTAGCTGTAAATATACTCCTCCCCTTTTAGCCACGCCCCCGACCACGCCCCCGTCCCACCCCGACCACGCCCACCACCACCCCCCTCCCCCTACCTCCCGAAATCGGAGGTCTCAAGGTTGGCAAGTATGATATATCGGTATCGGTTGATATCGGAATCGGTAATTAAGAGTTGGACAATATCGGAATATCGGATATCGGCAAAAAAAGCCATTATCGGACATCTCTACTTGAATATTTTCTTTGTGGAGAATTGTTTTGTAAAAAAAATAAAAATAATAATAACATTTAACATGACATAACGTAAAGTAGAACTTACAGCTACTGTGATCTTGCCCAGGATGTCCTCAGGGATGGTTTTCCCTTTCTCAATCACCTTCTTGTAGAACTTATCCAACGAGGTGTCCATCAACTCCATGCAGATCCAAACATCCCCCTAAGCAGTTCAGAGTGTTTGGACGCGTCACAACTTGGCTGCCTCCATAAACGAGGCTCAAATGGACTCACCTCTCTGAAGAGGGCGCCGTAGAAAGTGACGGTGAAGAAGCAGTCCACCGTCCTCATGGAGATGTCCAGGTCCATCAGGAGCCTCTTCTGCTCCAGCGTGTTTACGGTGGCTCGGATCCTCTGCAGAGGCCAAACATCGCCGACTGAGTCGCTTTCATCCACCGCCTGATGCTGACATTTACCGTAAACGCAAAACAGCCTACCTTGACAGCCATGATGACACCGCTGGGCATGTGTCTCATCTGGTGCACCACGCCATACGCTCCCCTCCCCAGTTCTGAAATCTCCTCCAAGTCATCCGCCTTCACCACAAAGTTCTGGACAGCAGAACACATTCATACACAGTAGCTCAGTAGCCCCCAAAGCAGGCACACTGCAAAAACTGAAATTTAAGTAAGATTAAATACCTCAAATAAGGGTGATATTTGCTTATTTTCTGCCTGATAAGATAATTCTTCTCACTAAGCAGATTTTATGTTAGAGTCTTTTACTTGTTTTAAGTGTTTTGGTCCTAAATCAGGGGTCGGCAACCCGCGGCTCTAGAGCCGCATGCGGCTCTTTAGCGCCGCCCTAGTGGCTCTCTGGAGCTTTTTCAAAAAATGTATGAAAAATGGAAAACGATGAGGGGAAAAAAAATAATTTTTGTTTTAATATGGTGTCTGTAGGAGGACAAACATGACACAAACCTCCCTAATTGTTACAGAGCACACTGTTTATATTAAACATGCTTCACTGATTCGAGTATTTGGCGAGCGCCGTTTTGTCCTACTAATTTTGGCGGTCCTTGAACTCACCTAGTTTGTTTACATGTATAACTTTCTCCGACTTTCTAGGACGTGTTTTATGCCACTTCTTTTTCTGTCTCATTTTGTCCACCAAACTTTTAAGGTTGTGCATGAAAGGTGAGTTTTGTTGATGTTATTGACTTGTGTGGAGTGCTAATCAGACATATTTGGTCACTGCATGACTGCAAGCTAATCGATGCTAACAGGCTATTTATGCTAGCTATATGTACATATTGCATCATTATGCCTCATTTGTAGCTATATTTGAGGTCATTTAGTTTCCTTTAAGTCATATTAATTCAATTTATATCTCATGACACACTATCTGTATGTAATATGGCTTTTAATTTTTTGCGGCTCCAGACAGATTTGTTTTTGTATTTATGGTCCATTATGGCTCTTTCAACATTTTGGGTTGCCGACCCCTGTCCTAAATGATCTCAGTAAGATATTACAGCTTGTTGCTGAGATTTGATGACCTATATTGAGTAAAACATGCTGGAAACTAGAATATCAACTGTTGCAAAGCTGTGTCATCAACACTCACAAGTATAAAACTACTTTTTTAAAGTAATCATTTCTTATTTCAAGCATGAAATAAAAAATCCTGACTTTGACACAATTGTGTCTCATAATTAAAACAGATGACAGCCAAATGGACTTTGCTTTTTTATTTTCAATGAAACAATAGAAAATACGTACTCATACTCAGTCGGCACAGTACAGCAAACGGACAGTTAATATTTAAACATTTAAGATGTTTATTCTAACAATTTTGAACAGAAATAGTTCATGCACATTCAGATGAATTCTTCAAAATTACAATTAAAACATTTTTGGCCGGGGGCCGGGCTGTATATATGCGCACTAATTGACTGAAAGAGCACGCACTTAGCATGATGATGTCATGTTGTCGATGGAAAAATGCATTTTTAGACCATATGATTTGCCTGAGCGGCTAGGAGACCCCGAGAGTAACAAGCGGTTGCCTTGTTGCATTTCCATTAAGAACAATAAATTCGTTTTTAGTATAAGTTTGCTGGTTTCAAGAAATGTAATGCCGAGCGCATATTATTATGTCAAGATAATGGCACTAGCATTTACTTCATTTAAAGGCCTACTGAAATGACATTTTCTTATTTAAACGGGGATAGCGGATCCATTCTGTGTGTCATACTTGATCATTTCGCGATATTGCCATATTTTTGCTGAAAGGATTTAGTATAGAACGACGACGATAAAGTTCGCAACTTTTGGTCGCTGATAAAAAAAAGCCTTGCCTGTACCGGAAGTAGCGTGACGTCACAAGTTGAAAGTCTCCTCACATTTCCCCATTGTTTACACCAGCAGCGAGAGCGATTCGGACCGAGAAAGCGACGATTAACCCATTAATTTGAGCCAGGATGAAAGATTTGTGGATGAGGAACGTGAGAGTGAAGGACTAGAGTGCAGTGCAGGACGTATCTTTTTTTGCTCTGACCGTAACTTAGGTACAAGGGCTCATTGGATTCCACACTCTCTCCTTTTTCTATTGTGGATCACGGATTTGTATTTTAAACCACCTCGGAAACTATATCCTCTTGAAAATGAGAGTCGAGAACGCGAAATGGACATTCACAGTGACTTTTATCTCCACGACAATGCATCGGCGAAGCTCTTTAGCTTCGGAGCTAACGTGATAGCATCGGGCTTAAATGCAGATAGAAACAAAAGAAATAAGCCCCTGACTGTAAGGATAGACAGAATTAAGATCAACAATACTACCAAACTCTGGACCTGTAACCACATGGTTAATGACAAAGCCTAGCAATGCTGTTGCTAACGACGGCATTGAAGCTAACTTAGCTACGGACCTCGACAGAGCTATGATAAAAACATATCTTACTGAGATTATTTAGGACCAAAACACTTAAAACACTCTAACATAAAATCTTATGTATGGCCGCGCAAGTCCCGGGTTGCCCAAAATGTCCATAACACACCCAGCCGAGTCCCACGGGGACGGGGGATAAAAGTTGGAAAGGTTAGCAAAAGTCCCAAAAATGTTCAAAATACCTACCCAGGTTCGAGTCCCGCAAGTCCCGCCGCCGGCCGGGATGCCCAAAATGTCCAAAACGCGCCCAGCAAAGTCCCACGGCAAGGCGGGGAGAAAAGTGAGAACAGTCGGTAAAATGTTCAAAAATCACACCCGGGTGCCACAAGTTTTAAGACTTGTGGGACTCGAACCTGGGTAGGTATTTTGAACATTTTTGGGACTTTTGCCGACTTTTCCAACTTTCATCCCCCGTCCCTGTGGGATTCGGCTGGGTGTGTTATGGACATTTTGGGCTTCCCGGGACTTGCTGCGGCACACTAGTGTCGTGAGATATAGTCTGGTGTGTCGTGGGATATTATCTAGATTCACCTATTTGGGTTAAAAATATTTTTTGCAAACCAGTAATTATAGTCTGCAAATGATGTGTTGTTGTTGAGTGTCGGTGCTGTCTAGAACTCGGCAGAGTAACCGTGTAATACTCTTCCATATCAGTAGGTGGCAGCAGGTAGTTAATTACGTTGTAGATGTCGGGAACAGCGGGAGGCAGGGTGCAGGTAAAAAGGTGTCTAATGCTTATACCAAAAATAAACAAAAGGTGATTGCCCCTAAAAAAAGGCATTGAAGCTTAGGGAAGGCTATGCAGAACAAAACTAAAACTGAACTGGCTACAAAGTAAACAAAAACAGACTGCTGGACGACAGCAAAGACTTAATGTGGAGTAAAGATAATGTACATCCCAACATGACAATCAACAATGTCCCCACAAAGAAGGATAAAAACAACTGAAATATTCTTGATTGCTAAAACAAAGTAGATGCTGGAAATATCGCTCAAAGGAAGACATGAAACTGCTACAGGAAAATACCCAAAAAAACAGAAAAAGTCACCAAAATAGGAGCGCAAGACAAGAACTTAAACACTACACACAGGAAAACACCAAAAAAACTCAAAATGTCACGGCGTGTATGACAGGTCGTGACAGTACACCTACTTTGAGACAAGAGCTATATTGATGCATGCTTGGTTATGCCTTAAAGTCACATCCAACAATTGCGACAACGACTTTTTACTGTCAACTGAGTTTCGTTTTTTAATGATTTCTACTGGTGGTGTGCCTCCGCATTTTTTCAACGCAAAAAATGTGCCTCGGCTCAAAAAAGGTTGAAAAACACTGCCTTAACACCCCCAGCCGAGTCCCACGGGAACGGGGGATAAAAGTTGGAAAAGTCGGCAAAAGTCCCAAAAATTTTCAAAATACCTACCCAGGTTCGAGTCCCACAAATCACGCCGCCGGCCGGGATGCCCAGAATGTCCAAAACGCGCCCAGCAAAGTCCCACGGCAAGACGGGGAGAAAAGCCGGTAAAATGTTCAGAAATCACACCCAAGTTTTAAGATTTGTGGGACTCCAACCTGGGTAGGTATTTTGAACATTTTTGGGACTTTTGCGGACTTTTCCAACTTTTATCCCCCCTCCCTGTGGGACTCGGCTGGGTGTGTTATGGACATTTTGGCCAACCCGGGACTTGGGCGGGCGGTGGCGAGACTTTATGGGGCTCGAACCTGGGTAGGTATTTTGAACATTTTTGGGGGACTTTTGCCGAATTTTCTCCCCCACTTCCCGTGGGACTTTGCTGGGTGCGTTTTCAACATTGTTTGCACCCCGGGACTTGTGCGGCCGGCGGCGGGACTCGTGAGACTGGAACCCGGGGAGATATTTTGAACAAAATTGGGACTTTTGGCCATTTTGGCCGCCTTTTCCCCTCTTCTTCCCCGCCTTCCTGTGCACCATTGCTGGGTGTGTTTTGGACATTTGGACAAAAATAGTTTCAAGCATGTTTCAAAACACTTAAAAGAAGTAAAACACTAACATAAAATCTTATGTATGGCCGCGCAAGTCCCGGGTTGCCCAAAATGTCCATAACACACCCAGCCGAGTCCCACGGGGACGGGGGATAAAAGTTGGAAAAGTCCGCAAAAGTCCCAAAAATTTTCAAAATACCTACCCAGGTTCGAGTCCCACAAGTCGCCGGCCGGGATGCCCAAAATCTCCAAAACGCGCCCAGCAAAGTCCCACGAGAAGGCGGGGAGAAAAGCGAGAAAAGTCGGTAAAATGTTCAAAAATCACACCCGGGTTCGAGTGCCACAACTCTTAAAACTTGTGGCACTCCAACCTGGGTAGGTATTTTGAACATTTTTGGGACTTTGGCCGACTTTTCCAAATGTTATCCCCCCTCCCCGTAGGACTCGGCTGGGTGTGTTATGGACATTTTGGGCATCCAGAGACTTGCCTGGCCGGCGGCGGGACTTGTGGGACTCGAACCTGGGTAGGTATTTGGAACATTTTTGGGGACTTTTGCAGACTTTTCTCACTTTTCTCCCCCACTTCCCCTGGGACTTTGCTGGATGCGTTTTGGACATTGTTTGCAGACTGGAACCCGGGGAGGTATTTTGGACAAAATTGGGACTTTTGACCATTTTAGCCACCTTTTCCCCTCTTCTTCCCCGCCTCCCTGTGCACCATTGCTGGGTGTGTTTTGGACATTTGGACAAAAATAGTTTCAAGCATGTTTTACACAATATAGGTCATCAAATCTCAGCAACAAGCTGTAATATCTTACTGAGATCATTTAGGACCAAAGCCCTTAAAACAAGTAAAACACACTAACATAAAATCTGCTTAGTGAGAAGAATTATCTTATCAGGCAGAAAATAAGCAAATATCACCCTTATTTGAGATATTTAATCTTACTTAGATTTCAGTTTTTGCAGTGCAGCAGAGGAACAACACAATAAGAGGAGCTTGGACATTACCTTGTCTCCGATTGTGACGCACGCTTTAGAGTCCAGATCCCGGGGGGGCCTGCACAGAGGAAACAGTTGCATTCTGTTGACATTGGGCACTTTAATTCCCTTTTTGAGATAACGGATTAGCATGAATGCTTAAGTAAAGACAACACAGAGACACAACGGCTATCGTGAATTCCAGAAAAATGAAATTTTGTTAAGACATTGTTACTTTTAAATGGTACCTAATCACCTGTGAATGTAGTTAGCAGTGATTTGGAATGGCATAATCTTGAGAAAGGCTGAATTTTGGATCATTTATTGGATCTCTTATGGCACATTCAGTGAAATGTAACTATCTTATTCAGCTTGTTTATTTATATTAAGCACTTTCAATACAATATGAGATATATTCATATCTTACGCTGCTACTGCTGGTGCGGGCTGTGCAAACACTTCTTTGGCCAGCCTCAGCCCTGCGCTCTTCTTCTTCCCTGGAAGAGAAAAGCAATCACATATTACAGCTTGCAGAATGCTAAAGTCATACCTGCCAACATCTGCATGTGTAAATATGGGAAATTGTCTGAGGTAATAAAGGCTCGATTGTTACTGAGGTGCAGCGGGCAGCAATATGCTCTGTGGGAAATATTGAGTGAAATGATTTGTGAGACAGCATCTTAGATAGCAGCACCAAACCATTTTCTATTTAGGTTACCATAGCATACTATAGTAAAAAAACCATTACTTATGATTTAAAGCAGAGAAAAGTAAACCAGGAATATGCAAGAGAGCGAATAACAAACAGTGAATTATTAGGGATGGGCGATTAGCCTTAAATCTATATAACTGACCTATGCGGTAACATATTGCGTCATTTCCAGTTGTATAATTTTGTCTAAACTATTATTAATTTTCTTGTTAGTTTACTGTTACAATCTGGTTACTTTCTGTTGAAACATGGTTCTATCAACCCTTCTGTTAAAGTGTCTTAAACAATCAATTCTTCTGTTGTTTGGATACTTTACATTAGTTTTGTTTGATACTACAATGTCAAGTATTAATCCTTACAATATCAAGTAGTTACTGTTCAGGATCAGGGAAAAAATTGTTTTATTCACAACCGCAATCAGACAATACACAGGATGATGGTGTAAAAATATCAATTAATATCTACATTATTTATTTTTTTCCCTTTTATTACATGCAAAAGTAAATTGTGCAAAATGACAAAACAAAAGCAAAAACTACTATTGTCTCTTATTGTTTGTGTTGAAAACTATAACAAAAACGACAAAAAACATTTTTTTTTATCCCCCATGTACTGACACTATACTTCAGGGGTGTCAAACTCATTTTAGATCGGCCACATGGAGAAAAATGGGCCGCACTGGTAAAATCACAGCACGATAACTTAAAAATAAAGGCAACTTCAGATTGTTTTCTTTGTTTAAAAATTAATGCTGTTGTTGTTGTTTTTTTACACTTACATGTTGCGGTTAATAGTATTCTATCTTTATTAGTCGTTATTTATACTTTCTGAATAAATTATGGGATAATGTTCATCAGTCAACTCATTGGTGTTAATTTTCAATCTATCAAGATAAAAAAAAAATTATATCAAAATCAAATTACAGGATGTTATTTATGTAGTTTGATCATTTTCCTCGACTGGTGCACAAACATCATGTGGTTTATTTTTTTTTATATATGTAGCATAATGTACAAAGGTACAAAGAATTGCTATTGCGACATCTAGTGGACACATTTAGAACAGCAGTTTCTTTCTTTCAAAAATGTTTTTTTTAACAATAAATCAAACAATTCAAACACTATATTGAACTAAAAATTATTGCTGATAAACAATATTATTACCTTCATTTAAAAAAATAATCTAACAACTGATGAAATAATACATATTAATAATGCAAGTATATACATTTCAAATGTAATTAACTTGCATATTTTATAAAATTGTAATTAAAATGTAAACTTTTAAAGGGGAACCACACTTTTTGGGGAATTGTACCTATTGTTCACAATCATTATGAAATACATGACAGATGGATTTTTTTTTTAATGCATTGTAAATATTAAATACAATTCAGCTTACAGCGGAGCGCCACTACTCCGCCCATACAATCCGATAAATAACCATTCAAAAAGCGGCAAAAATACTCAATTTACATTTTGTGACTTGAATAGCAACCAAATATTACTGATATTGTTATTATAAGCACTAACAAAGACAAACTATTCATAGCGGCGACGTAATCACTTCTGTGTGTCCCTAATGTTTACATCATCGAGTCGTCTGCTGTTTCCTTGCTGCCCTGCTCCCTATAAGTTTATTGTAGATTATAAATCATGCATCTCACCTTGACATTAGACGTCTGAGTAGGTAACCCGATAAATTGGGACACTTTAACAGCCAATTTAAGACCGGGAAATGCTGAGAACAACAAAAGCGCTTGTCCCCGCCCCCACCCCACCCAGTTTCTTCACGAGGATTATGACACTTTCTTCACCTAAATGGGAATATATGAAAATCCCAGCAGTCGGCATCCTAATGACAGCTGACGTTGCTGATGTTTTAATATGTTTGTTGGCTCTCATAAAGTCGGTAGTGAGCAGAAATCAGAAATGAAGAAAACGTGATGCGCCGCAAAATTAATGTGACGCGTATGCTTTAAATGATGCAAAAATATACGTAAATACCAAATGTTATTTCAAAAGTGCCTGTTACTACATTACATACAGTATATAATTACAGCATGTATATAAAACCTCAATGGAGGTGTTTGGATGTTTTTTTAAGGGCTCTATCAGCAGAATTGAACGGCTCCCACGGGCTCCATTGTAAGCAGACCTTTGATTGTATTTATTTAATATTTAGAATGCATTTAAAAAAATCAATCCTTCGTCATGTCTTTCAGAATGATTGTGAACAATAGGCAAAATTTTAAAAAAGTGTTGTTCCCCTTTAAATACCAAGTTTGGTAAAAACAACTAATATAAATTATATATACTCTAAGCAAAATGTTGCACTTGAATAAAAACATATGAGCGGGTAAGGGACCCTCAAATATACACAATCAAAACAAATAAAATGGCAAAAAAAGGAATTGTGACTAAAATGATCAGTTATGATCATTGTGGTATTGCATGTGCTCAAAACGTAATTATACTTATAAAATAGAAACAAATATTTTAACCACTTTTTTTTAACAATTAAAATAAATAGCACACAAATATACTTTCTTGTTGTTCTTTATTGTTCTGGCTTCATAAGAGCCATATTATTTCATTTGTGCGTTTAAATATGTGTATCTTCAACCATTTTAATTTGTAACCATTTTAGAATGTTTTTTAATAAATGTACCGTGTATGGAAATACACATTTAGCTGCTTGCTTGTCAGCCGGTGGACTAAAAACAAATACAATATTGGCCAGTGGGGATCAGCATTTGTGATTGGCATTGAAAAGCATTAATCATTTGATTAGGCTAGATATTGGTATCGGTAATTAAAGAGTTGGACAATATCGGGATATCGGCAAAAAGTCATTATAAATTATCCCTAATAAAAATAAATAAAAATACAAACTAGAACTAGCTAAAAAAAGGCTTTTTAAAAAAAAAAAAGGGTTTTTAAGTCTTTTTTAAAAGCATCCACAGTCTGCGGCGCCCTCAGGTGGTCAGGGAGAGCGTTCCACAGACTGGGAGCGGCGGAGCAGAAAGCCCGGTCTCCCATTGTTCGTAGCTTTGTCCTCGGAGGTTGGAGGAGGTTAACCTGTCCGGAGCGGAGGTGTCGTGTGGAGGATTTGGGGATGAGTAGTTCGTTGAGGTAGAGGGGGACATTTCCATTGAGGCACTGGTGGGTTAGTAGGGAGACTTTGAATTCAATCCTGAGTGGAACAGGAAGCCAGTGAAGGGATTTGAGAATTGGTGTGATATGGTTGTATTTCCGCACCTCTCATCAGGATCCTAGCAGCACTATTCTGTATGATCAGTTGTTTCACTTTCACTTGCTTCGGGTTGCTAGACAACCAACGAGTTAGCCTAAGGCTTGCAGCACCTTCATTTCGAGGATTTTATCAGCAAAGGGGGCTTGGTTCCACACAGAGTCTTTAATTGTGATAAGACCAAAAAATATGCCACAGTGGACCTTTACTACAGCGAAGGGGAAGGCACTACCGGGACGCAAGCCGATGAAGGATCGCCTCACACTGCTTGTTTGTGCTAACAAAGCGCGTATTTCTTCTGTTGTTTCCAGCTAACTTAGTGTCTGTTAGCATGCCTTGCTCTCTTGAGATGTTAAAAAATGCAGTTTACTTGTCGTAATAGAGGTGATTATAATTAAATTAGAGAGTAGCTCCAACCCGTGTATGAAAATACACATTTAGCTGCTTGCTTGTCAGCCGGTGGACTAAAAACAAATACAATATTGGCCAGTGGGGATCAGCATTTGTGATTGGCACTGAAAAGCATTAATCATTTGATTAGGCTAGGCTAGGCTACTGCAACGCACTTCTTGTCGGGATCCCCAGCAAGAACATCCAGAAGCTGCAATACATACAGAAGAGTGCTGCTAGGATTCTGATGAGAGTGCGGAAATACGACCATATCACACCAATTCTCAAATCCCTTCACTGGCTTCCTGTCAGGATTGAATACAAAGTCTCCCTACTAACCCACCAGTGCCTCCATGGAAATGCCCCCCTCTACCTCAACGAACTATCCATCCCCAAATCCTCCACACGACACCTCCGCTCCGGACAGGCTAACCTCCTCCAACCTCCGAGGACAAAGCTACGAACAATGGGAGACCGGGCTTTCTGCTCCGCCGCTCCCAGTCTGTGGAACGCTCTCCCTGACCACCTGAGGGCGCCACAGACTGTGGATGCTTTTAAAAAAGGCTTAAAAACCCTTCTTTTTTTTTTAAAAAAGCCTCTTTTTTTTTGATATATGCATACTAGTTCTAGCTATTAGGATGTTCTAGTTTGTATTTTTATTTATTTTTATTAGGGATAATTTATAATTGATATATTGTCCAACTCTTTAATTACCGATACCGATATCAACCGATATATACAGTCGTGGAATTAACACATTATTATGCCTAATTTGGACAGCCAGGTATGGTGAAGATAAGGTACTTTAAAAAAAAAAAATTATAAAATAAAATAAGATAAATAAATTAAAAACATTTTCTTGAATAAAAAAGAAAGTAAAACAATATAAAAACAGTTACATTGAAACTAGTAATTAATGAAAATGTGTAAAATTAACTGTAAAAAAAATAATAAAATAAAATAAGATAAATAAATTAAAAACATTTTCTTGAATAAAAAAGAAAGTAAAACAATATAAAAACAGTTACAGTGAAACTAGTAATTAATGAAAATGAGTAAAATTAACTGTTAAAGGTTAGTACTATTAGTGGACCAGCAGCACGCACAATCATGTGTGCTTACGGACTGTATCCCTTGCAGACTGTATTGATATTTATTGACATATAATGTAGGAACCAGAATATTAATAACAGAAGGAAACAACCCCTCTGTGTGAATGAGTGTGAATGAGTGTAAATGGGGCAGAAAGGTTTTTTGGGTTGGTGCACTAATTGTAAGTGTATCTTGTGTTTTTTATGTTGATTTAATAAAATAAAAAAATAAAAAAACGATACCGATAATAAAAAAAACCCGATACCGATAATTTCCGATATTACATTTTAACGCATTTATCGGCCATCTCTAATTTTTATTTTCTTTTTATTATTATTTTTTTAATACACTGTAGCACTTTGAGGTTGTTTGCTTAATGTAAAGTGCTTTTTATAAATAAAATCTATTATTATTATTATTATAATTTGTCAAGAATATCGGCCGATACTGATTGGTGGCCGATCGATCGGCACATCCCTAATTTAATCGGCCCATCAGCGCCAGCTACTGGCCCAGCATGCAAATTACAGTTGTTTTTGCAGCTCAAGGGGACATGTTGATGGATTTAATTTGTTGTGAAACTGGGAGTTGGACAACAGGAGAAGGGGCAGCCCCAATGACTAATCAAAACTGCTATGAAGACCCAAAAAGAGAATCAATCCAATGCATCTTCAAGCAATCCAAACCTAAATTATATATTTTTAATGCCATTATTTAGCAGCCCGCGTAGTGCTGTAGATCGTGTAGCTCCTGGGGTTGGCTTTTTGGCTTGAATCCGTGACAAGAGTTCATTCATAAACACACTTTTTTTTTTTTTTTTTTTTTTATACCAGCAGCCACCGGGACTTCCCTTCAGGGAATGACACAACAAGCGGACCTTGCACAGGAAAAACAGCTCGACATTTCCCGACATCGACGTGCTATTGCTTGGAAATTATGACTTGTTGCAGTCCAGTTCAGAGAAAACCGGTTTAAAGTAGCAGGAGCAAGAAAATGCACCGGGACAGTTAAAAAAACTTTTAACTTGTAATGAGTCACACCACACCAGTCAGGAGGAAGTGTGATTCAGTAAAACCCCCGCTGGCGAGATCAGATCTGAAGGGGGGGGGGGGGAAATAAATTTTGGTTAATATTTTAGATTCTGTGGGCCAAACACTAGGCAGATTGGAGCTGTAAGCCTAAAATAGGGCGACGGGCGTCCTAACCAAGTGTGCATGTACGGTTTAAAAATAGACTGCGCTTCCTTTGTGCAGGATGAAGTAAGAGCACTGAAAGCCTTCCCGTGACCTGGCAAACATGTCCGTTCAAAACCTTGGACGAGAACGTAGCTATGCAGCAGAAAACATGCCTACAGCTGCAGAAAAAATACCAGCAACAGTATCGTGCACGAGGCAATTCTGTGCATAAAGGGAACAATATATGCAGTCACTTTGCACGGGGGCAAAACCATGCAGTGCAGTTGTGCACAAGCAACCACAATAATATGCATACTATTAAAATAAGTGTACCTAATGCTCCGGCTGGTGTGTGATTACGCCTGAATTGAGCATCAATCAAGTTCTATTCAAATAACGTGCATGAGTGCAACATGACACGTCCAACTGTTGTCGCCCCACAGTTCACACGCCCTGTTGTCGCATTGCTGACTCCCTCCAACAGGGCGGCACATGAGCCCAGGCCCGCCATGACCAGACATACAAGTGCTGCAGGTGCGTATTAAAAGCACATTAGTCCGTCCGTCAATAAAAAGATTTGTTTTTTTGTTGTTGTTTTTTCTGCAAGGAATGATTGCATGACTACTTCTAATCCATGTCATTATAAAGAAACATAAAAGGGTGCAAAACTTCCTGTATTTACTGGCACAGGAGTTGCACAAGACGCCTGGCTGCAAAACATGGCTGAAAAAAAAGGAAAACTTACAGTATTTATGAAATTATTGGTTACGAGATAACATTTTACAAGAATCTTTACACCAGTGTTTTTCTACCACTGTGACTGATGCAGTCTGGTGTGCCGTGGGAGATTATCTAATTTCACCTATTTGGGTTAAAAATATTTTTTGCAAACCAGTAATTATTTGGGGTGTGCGAAAAAAATCAATTCGAATTCAAATCATGTTTGCAAGTATCGATTCTCATTTTTCAAAAATCTATTTTATTTTTTTTAACTTTTTTTTTTATTAAATCGATCCAACAAAACAATACACAGCAATACCATAACAATGCAATCCAATTCCAAACCCGACCAAGCAACACTCAGAACAGCAATATCAACAACAGTATCAATATTAGTAACAATTTCAACACAGCAGTGATTAAAAATCCCTCATTGACATTATCATTAAACATTTAAAACAAAAAAAATTAATAAAAAATAAAAATGAACAATAGTATCACAGTGGCTTACACTTGCATCGCATCTCATAAGCTTGACAACACACTGTGTCCAATATTTTCACAAAGATAAAATAAGTCATATTTTTTAATCATTTAATAGTTAAAACAAATTTACATTATTGCAATCAGTTGATAAAACATCGTCCTTTACAATTATAAAAGCTTTTTACAAAAATCTAAAAAATATCATTTTTGAATCGAGAATTGCATTAAATTGAAGAAAAATCGATTTATAATCGAATCGTGACCCCAAGAATCGATATTGAATCGAATCGTGGGACACCCAAAGATTCGCAGCCCTAGTAATTATAGTCTGCAAATTATATGTTGTTGAGTGTCGGTGTTGTCTAGAGCTCGGCAGTGTAACCGTGTAATACTCTTCCATATCAGTAGGTGGCAGCCGGTAGCTAATTGCTTTGTAGATGTCGGAAACAGCGGGAGGCGGTGTGCAGGTAAAAAGGTGTATAATGCTTAAACCAAAAATAAACAAAAGGTGAGTGCCCTTAAGAAAAGGCAGTGAAGCTTAGGGAAGGCTATGCAGAACGAAACTAAAACCTAACTGGCTACAAAGTAAACAAAAACAGAATGCTGGACGACAGCAAAGACTTACTGTGGAGCAAAGACGGCGTCCACAATGTACATCCGAACATGACATGACAATCAACAATGTCCCCACAAAGAAGGATAAAAACAACTGAAATATTCTCGATTGCTAAAACAAAGTAGATGCGGGAAATATCACTCAAAAGGAAGACATGAAACTGCTACAGGAAAATACCAAAAAAAGAGAGAAAGCCACCAAAATAGGAGTGCAAGATAAAAACTAAAACACTACACACAGGAAAACAGCAAAAAAGTCAAAATAAGTCACGGCGTGATGTGACAGTACACCTACTTTGAGACAAGAGCTATATTGATGCATGCTTGGTTATGCTTTAAACGACTTTTTACTGTCAACTGAGTTTTGTTTTTTAATGATTTCTGCTAGTGGTGTGCCTTTGGATTTTTTCTACGCGAAAAATGTGCCTTGGCTCAAAAAAGGTTGAAAAACACTGCTTTACACTGTATTTGTCCCAAAACTACCTAGCAAATTTTCAAAAACTAAACTGCAATATGCAACCAAAAAAGTTGTCAATTTTTGAGGGTAATAGTATAAAAACAATGTATAATAATATTCAATAACTTTAAAAAAAAATAAAAAAAAATTTTTGTCATTAAAAAATTTAATCATGCCTGCTTACGGACTGTATCTCTGCAGAATATATTGATCTATATTTATATATAATGTAGGAACCAGAAATATTAATAACAGAAAGAGACAACCCTTTTATGCAAATGAGTGTGAATGAGTGTAAATGGGGGAGGAAGTTTTTTTGGGTTAGTGCACTAATTGTAAGTGTATCTTGTGTTTTTTATGTTGATTTAATAAAAAATAAAAATAAAAATAAAAACATTTTTTTTTTTTTTTTTTGTGCGGCCCGGTACCAATCGATCCACGGACCGGTACCGGGCCGCGGCCCGGTGGTTGGGGACCTTTGCGTTATACAGTGCTCAATACCGGGGTAAAGCGGAATATATGTTAGGTCAGGAAAAACCACAAGAGGCTATATCATCCCTGCAAGCCTGTTTCCCTGCTCGTCAGGGGATTTTATCATTTTTGATAAAATCCCCTGACGAGCAGGGAAACCTCCGAAACAGGCTTGTAGGGATGATATAGCCTCTTGTGTTTTTTCCTGACCTAACATATATACTGTACATATACTGTATATACAGTACAGGTCAAAAGTTTGGACACGCCTTCTCATTCAAAGTGTTTTCTTTATTTTCATGACTATTTACATGGTAGATTGTCACATCAAAACTATGAATGAACACATGTGGAGTTATGTACTTAACAAAAAAAAGGTGAAATAACTGAAAACATGTTTTATATTCTAGTTTCTTCCAAATAGCCACCCTTGGCTCTGATTACTGCTTTGCATACTCTTGGCATTCTCTCGATGAACTTCAAGAGGTAGTCACCTGAAATGGTTTTCACTTCACAGGTGTGCCGTATCAGGGTTGATTAGTGGAATTTCTTGCTTTATCAATGGGGTTGGGACCATCAGTTGTGTTGTGAATGAGAAGCCCGGTAGAATATGTGTCACGGACCGGTACCGGTCCCCGGACCAGTGGTTGGGGACCACTGGTAGACTATTGCAATGCCCTGTTCTCTGGAAGTCTACAATTATTACAAAACTCATCTGCACGTGTGTTGACAAGGACCAGTTTTAAAGTGGCTGCGTTGGCTCCATGTCTGCTTCAGGGTCAATTTTAAAGTTCTATTATTAGTTTTTTAAAATGTATTAATGGCCTTGCGCCTTCTTATCTATCTGACCTGCTTTTATCGTTATCAACCCTCGCGGATCCTGAGGTCCTCTGGAAGTGACCTTTTATCTTTACTAAATACCAGAACAAAGACCCACGGTGAGGCGGCATTTAGCCACTGTGCCCCCCCCACCTTTGGAACAGCTTGCTCGAGAGCCTCAGGACTGCAGAGAGCGTTGACATTTGTTTTAAAAAAAGGCTAAAGACACACTTTTTAATCAGGTTTTTGACTTATTTTAAACTGTTATGTTTTTTTATTATTTTATTGTGTTGTTTTCTATCTTAATTATTAATATTACTACTATTATTCTGTCAATATTATGTTTTTATCAACTTACCATATTTTTCGGACTATAAGTCGCAGTTTTTTTCATAGTTTGTCCGGGCTCCAGTGCAACTTATATATGTTTTTTTCCTTCTTTATTATGCATTTTCAGCAGGTGCGACTTATACTCCGGTGCGACTTATACTCCGAAAAATAAGGTATTAATGTAGTATTTATATCTTATTTTTACATATATTTTATCATATGTTGTATACTATTTTTTAGATGGCTTTAATTGTAGTAATTGTCTAGTGTGGATGTCTTAAAAGTGGCGTTTTTTCTCCAATCCCCAGTGCCATGCAATGTTGTTGTTTTTTATTTGTTATTGTCAATAGTTCTATTTTTTTTTTGTACAGCACTTTGTGTTTGCCACTGGCCTGTAAATAAATTGCAATAAAATAAAGTTTAATTTGATTTGATTTGATATATTCTTGCAACTTAAAGACTTTTCTTGTAAAATTTCAAAATTTACTCCAACATTGTGTTATGAACCAACTTTCCTGGGACGTTACAGTCTGACTTTTCTCGCAACATTTACTGTAGTATTTACTAATTACTACAATAAAAGCCCTAAGGGCTGGGCGATATGGACAAAAAAGTATATCTCGATATATTTTTTACTTAAACTCGATATTCGATATATATCTCAATATTTTTTTCGGTGAAAGTTTATATATAAAAGATATGAATTTTTTTGCGAAATTCACTGAAATTGAAGTGAATGACAACTGTACTGTAAACAGTCAGTGGCACTTTTATTAACCCAGTTACCATATTTTTCGGAGTATAAGTCGCACCGGCCGAAAATGCATAATAAAGAAGGAAAAAAACATATATAAGTCGCACTGGAGTATAAGTCGCATTTTTGGGGGAAATTTATTTGATAAAAGCCAACACCAAGAATAGACATTTGAAAGGCAATTTAAAATAAATAAAGAATAGTGAACAACAGGCTGAATAAGTGTACGTTATATGAGGCATAAATAACCAACTGAGAAGGTGCCTGGTATGTTAACGTAACATATTATGGTAAGAGTCATTCAAATAACTATAACATATAGAACATGCTATACGTTTACCAAACAATCTGTCACTCCTAATCGCTAAATCCCATGAAATCTTATACGTCTAGTCTCTTACGTGAATGAGCTAAATAATATTATTTGATATTTTACGGTAATGTGTTAATAATTTCACACATAAGTCGCTCCTGAGTATAAGTCGCACCCCCGGCCAAACTATGAAAAAAAACTGCGACTTATAGTCCGAAAAATACGGTAATTGTGTTTCAGTTCGTTCTGTCTATTGACTCTACAGACTGGACAATTGAACATTACACTTGCTCAGTGAGTCTTTTTATTGATACAGTATATTAAACACTACATAGACGCATACTGTACATCGGTAGCTGACAACACTCAACGTAGCCTGCTGTCCGTCACTCAAATACGTTTGTGTGCAGCATAAACACAAACACCAATTCTTATTGTTACAAAATGCACACCCACCTAACATGTTAATTGATTTGTATTGATTCATATTATATATTGAACATGATATATATCATGTAAAAGGTACAGTCGTGGTCAAAAGTTTACATACGAACATAATGTAAAGGCTGTCTTGAGTTTCCAATCATTTCTACAACTCTTGTTTTTTGTGATAGAGTGATTGGAGCACATACTTGTTGGTCACAAAAAACAATCATGAAGTTTGGTTCTTTTATGAATGTATTATGGGTCTACTAAAAATGTGACCAAATCTGCTGGGTCAAAAGTATACATACAGCAGTGTTAATATTTGGTTACTAATATCTGACCACAGAACTTTCCTCCAGAAGGTCTTATCTTTGTCCATGTGATGTCAGATGAAACAAAAAATTAGCTGTTTGGCCACAATACCCAGCAATATGTTTGGTGGAGGCCTTTAATCCCAGGAACACCATTACTACCGTCAAGCATGGCGGTGGTAGTATTATGCTCCGGGCCTGTTTTGCTGCCAATGGAACTTGTGCTTTACAGAGAGTAAATAGGACAATGAAAAAGGAGGATTACCTCCAAATTCTTCAGGACAACCTAAAATCATCAGCCCGGAGGTTGGGTCTTGGGCGCAGTTGGGTGTTCCAACAGGACAATGACCCCAAACACACGTCAAAAGTGGTAAAGGAATGGCTAAATCAGGCTAGAATTAAGGTTTTAGAATGGCCTTCCCAAAGTCCTGACTTAAACATGTGGACAATGCTGAAGAAACAAGTCCATGTCAGAAAACCAACACATTTAGCTGAACTGCACCAATTTTGTCAACAGAAGTGGTCAAAAATTCAAGCAGAAGCTTGTGGATGGCTACCAAAAGCGCCTTATTGCAGTGAAACTTGCCAAGGAACAAATATTAACATTGCTGTATGTATACTTTTGACCCAGCAGATTTGCTCACATTTTCAGTAGATCCATAATAAATTTATAAAAGAACCAAACTTCATGAATGTTTTTTTTGTGACCAACAAGTATGTGCTCCAATCACTCTACCACAAAAAAAAAAGAGTTGTAGAAATGATTGGAAACTCAAGACAGCCATGACATTATGTTCTTTACAAGTGTATGTAAACTTTTGACCACGACTGTAAGTGCTCTATACATGAATATTATGTTTGGGTGAGTGTAATTGTAATGATTAGAAACACAGTGATGGATCTGTGTGCTCTTCATAAGATGACATAACTGTTTTGTACCTTGCACTGCAAACATCGTCGACTTGTTTAAGACTTGAAAAGCAGGTGTTGATAAAAGACTTCTCTGCTGTGAGATGTTACATGAAGTTGGTGGTGTTCAACCTCTTGTGCTAATAAAAATGGTAATACATATTTTTTTTACACTAATTACATATACCTGTAGTTCTGATAAGACTACCGATGTATACAGGTATCAATAAGGAATATCGATACTGGTATCAGTTTTGATAAAGTCCTAACTATTTACATCTCTAAATATTACCAAAAAAAAGTCGTAATTTTGCAAGACTAATGTTGTAATATTACTAGGGCTGGGCGCTATAACGAGTTTGTAAGATATATCGATATATTTTTAAACAAGATATGAATTAAGGAAATATGGTAATATCGATTAAACGATTAATTCGATTAGGAACAAAGCTTTGATTTATATTCTGTTGCTTCGATTAATCGTTTAATGAGCGAAACTAATACAATGGTGAAAGAGTGCAATGCCCGTAACTTCAATTACGCCGACATATTTCTGAAGGGCCATTGCAATAAAATACACAATTAAAATAAATAAATACATAAATAAAAAATAAAGTTTTTTATTTTAAAAGTGCAATTTCAATGTTCACTTGCATTTATTATGTAAAAAAAATAGTTATGACAAGCGTAACAATAGTTTATTTAAACTACCGTATTTTTTCGGACTATAAGTCGCAGTTTTTTTTCATAGTTTGGTCGGGCGTGTGATTTATACTCAGGAGCGACTTATGTGTGAAATTATTAACACATTACCGTAAAATATCAAATAATATTATTTAGCTCATTCACGTAAGAGACTAGACGTATAAGATTTCATGGGATTTAGCGATTAGGAGTGACAGATTGTTTGGTAAACGTATAGCATGTTCTATATGTTGTAGTTATTTGAATGACTCTTACCATAATATGTTACGTTAACATACCAGGCACGTTCTCAGTTGGTTATTTATGCCTCATATAACGTACACTTATTCAGCCTGTTGTTCACTATTCTTTATTTATTTTAAATTGCCTTTTAAATGTCTATTCTTGGTGTTGGCTTTTATCAAATACATTTCCCCCAAAAATGCGACTTATACACCAGTGCGACTTATACAGGTAAAAGCCAGTAAATTAGAATATTTTGAAAAACTGCCATGTCATCTGCTGGTGTCGGTCCACTCTGTTTCCTGAGATCCAGGGTCAACGCAGCCGTCTACCAGCAAGTTTTAGAGCACTTCATGCTTCCTGCTGCTGACCTGCTCTATGGAGATGGAGATTTCAAGTTCCAACAGGACTTGGCGCCTGCACACAGCGCAAAATCTACCCGTGCCTGGTTTACGGACCATGGTATTTCTGTTCTAAATTGGCCCGCCAACTCCCCTGACCTTAGCCCCATAGAAAATCTGTGGGGTATTGTGAAAAGGAAGATGCAGAATGCCAGACCCAAAAACGCAGAAGAGTTGAAGGCCACTATCAGAGCAACCTGGGCTCTCATAACACCTGAGCAGTGCCAGAAACTCATCGACTCCATGCCACGCCGCATTAACGCAGTAATTGAGGCAAAAGGAGCTCCAACCAAGTATTGAGTATTGTACATGCTCATATTTTTCATTTTCATACTTTTCAGTTAGCCAACATTTCTAAAAATCCCTTTTTTGTATTAGCCTTAAGTAATATTCTAATTTTGTGACACACGGAATTTTGGATTTTCATTTGTTGCCACTTCAAATCATCAAAATTAAATGAAATAAACATTTGAATGCATCAGTCTGTGTGCAATGAATAAATATAATGTACAAGTTACACCTTTTGAATGCAATTACTGAAATAAATCAAGTTTTTCAAAATATTCTAATTTACTGGCTTTTACCTGTATATGTTTTTTTCCTTCTTTATTATGCATTTTCGGCCGGTGCGACTTATACTTCGGAGCGACCTATAGTCCGAAAAATACGGTAAGCAAGGTGTGTTTTCTAGAGACCTCTTAGCTGATGCTTTTTAATTCAATGCTTCACTTTTTTGAGGAAATTAATATTGGTCCTGGGGATTAATGGATCGCTAAAATGGCGATTGATGAAACGCGGCAGCAAAAATCGTGAGTAAAGCGTGTTCACCTCAAACTGACACTAACTTATTAGCGTGCGTGACTTTAAGGGACTTTAGAAAAGGAAATATTGTTGTGTTATGAACTTGTGTGTGGTATTGCTTCCTTATTTGTGATTATTCCAAGCTAATTTTGTTTGCGTGCAATAATCAGCTGGATTTGTCCAAAATCTTAACTGTCCTCCTGGGCTGACCCAATTAGAAACCGGTACCAACAAATACTGGTACTCCGTATACATTCCTAGTAATATTGCATTATGACTTTTGTCTAGCAAAATGTGTATATTAATCTCACATTTTCCTTCTGTATTTCGATATATTACGACAGGTATCAATTATTTCAGTAATTAAGTAATCTGTCGATTACTTTGTCCAATTAATTGAATAAAACTAAAACTTTATAGCCTTAATGCGTATTTTAGGAAACTAGTTTAAATAAACTATTGTTCCGATTGCATAACTATATTTTTTACCTAATAAATGCAGGTTAACATTGAAATTGCACTTTTAAAATATAAAACTTTATTTTTGATTTATGTATTTATTTATTTTAAAAGTGTGTTGTATTGCAACGGCCCTTCAAGTTACGGGAATTGCACTCTTTCATAATTTTATTAGTTTCGCTCATTAAACAGAATATAAATCAAAGCTTTGTTCCGAATCGAATTAATCGTTTTAATCGATTATTTGCTGCAGCCTAATTTACGACCGTTACTGGCAAAAAGTCAACTTTATTCCAAAACATTACAGCATTTTTCTTGCTTACACCATATTATTTTGCGACATTATCCTTTTTTCCTTGTATCATAAACTGTTATATTCTATTTTATGATGTAATATTACGACTTTACTCGCGACATTACAATTAAGACTTTGGCATTGTTAAAAAAAATTTACTTTAAGGTGTAATATTAAGACGGTTATATAACTAAACTTTATTTTTATTCTAGGTTAAGACTTTTTCTCGTCAATATTGACTTTCTCTTTTTTTCAACTTGATTCTTGGAACATTAAAACTTTTTCTCTTAAACGATAATAAAACTGTTGTATTCTCTTAAGATTGCCATTTTTTGTGACATTACATCTTTAATCATCCCACACTATAACTTTTTTTTTCTAAACCACAACTTGTTTCTCGCAACATTTCGACATACTTCACGAAACCATTCCAGTTCATTGAACGGACTTCACTTACTCTATTCCAAAAACCTTTTTCGTGCAAAAGTAACAATTTATTCTGTCATCATATTTTAAGTCTTGAAGTCGAATCATTTTATTTACTTATTTTACTTATTATTTTATATTATTACAACGTTAGCTTTTCTCTAACCATACAGCATAAATAGATCTTATTGCAGGAATTATCTTGTGATATATATTTTTTCATAAATATTAAACTTAATTCCATTAAACCTTATTCCAATTACATTACGGCCCTTAAAAACTATTGTATTCTTGCAACAATGCAATATACTGTGTTTTTACTTTCAACATTACAACCTAATTTTTGGAATCCTTACAAAATTGGGAGTTTTTCCCCTCATAAATATTGTTGGCTTTAATCTCGCAACATTGCAACTTAAATCTTATCAAATGACATTGTTTTTTTCATGGTTTATAGTTAATTGATTGTGCCGGCCCGCCACAGCAAAATCATAACTGCCACACCTTGAAAATAAAGGTTTTTACGTGGAAACAAATTTAATTAATAAAATGTATCTTAGCCTACAAAATAAGTCACACACAGTCAAACACTATTTTTAACTCTTATTGCCAATTTTATGATAACAACTGGCCCAATTCCAACAGGTTATAACTCCCGTGCAAGAGCCTTTTTAAAGAAAATCATATCATCATAGCAACCTATGCAAATTATACAAAAGTACTATTTTTTTTTGTCAGCAATGCATTTGTGCTTTGTTTGTGTAATTGTTGACTTCATTGTAATACTACAACCTTATTCAACACTAGAACTTTTCCCCTAAAAGTACAGTATTATGACTTTTTATTTTTATTAAATTAACTTGTAGTTCACTTCTTCCGTTTTTGGAATTCTCACAATATTGCACATTTTCCCTCATATACATTTGTTTTCAACAATTATATTTTGTCTAATTGTAATATTACAACTTTATTCAAAACTACACTACAAAATGTTCACTAGTAAAAATTAGGGCTTTCAAGTGATTAAAATATTTAATCGCATTGTCCGTAGTTAACTCAAAATTAATGGCGCTTAATAACAAATAGGTATACTTTTTCACCGTTAATAAGTGTACCCGAAACAGATAATTTTCAGGATGGGTGGTTTCATATTGCTGCATGACAATGTTTTAACCGTCACTATTAATTAATAAAATGTAATATTCAGCATGCTTATCATTCTGTAATTGAGGACTTGACCAGAACATGTTATAAAATAATTTACACAATATTTTAGCCAGCCAGAGAAATCCCGCCCCATCGACATATTCCTAAACTGATGTACAAGCATTTCTTTAGGTGCAAATATCACAGAATAACATTACGGGAATTGGGGCCCGTTGTTATTATAAAATTGACCATAAAAGCTAAAAAGATTGTCAGACTGTTTTCTCCTGGACGCTACAATACATTATATTACTTTATCTTGTTAGGTGTGGCGGCTAATATGAAGCCCGTACATTAAGAAGAAACCTTAAACGTAGTTAAACCGGATGTATAGTGTAGCACTTTGATTTTGAAGCCGAAAAAGTGTGTGATTGGTTTAAGAAATATCTTGACATGTTTTATCAATCAATCAATCAATCAATCAATGTTTATTTATATAGCCCTAAATCACAAGCCACAACGACATCCTCGGTTCAGAGCCCACATAAGGGCAAGGAAAAACTCACAACCCAGTGGGATGTCAATATGAATGACTATGAGAAACCTTGGAGAGGACCGCAGATGTGGGTGCTGCTGCGCGCACAATTTGTTTTGTTTTTAACCCCTTCTTAACCCTGAACGTACATTGAAAATACACGCAACCCTAACTCAAAATGCCGGACATTTGAGGCATTTAAGAAACTCCGCCCTGACAGTTACGAAAAAGAGGACATGTTCGGTGAAAAGAGGACGTATGGGTAGTGTATCGTAGCCTGTTAGCTGCTAGCATGCCGTGTGTTGTGCCTCGGTGTGCATTGTTTACACAACGTGCGGTACGCTACTTAATATGTTCGTGTGGAAACTCGTTCGGTACACCTCCGAACCGAACCCCCGTACCGAAACGGTTCAATACAAATACCGTTACACCCCTAATATATATATATATATATATATATATATATATATATATATATATATATATATATATATATATATATATATACATACATACACATACAAACATTTATATACATACATACATATATATACATACATACATTTATATATATACATACATACATTTATATATATATATATATATATATATATATATATACATACATACATACATTTATATATATATATATATATATATATATATATATATATATATATACAGTGGGGCAAAAAAGTATTTAGTCAGCCACCGATTGTGCAAGTTCTCCCACTTAAAATGAAGACAGAGGTCTGTAATTTTCATCATAGGTACACTTCAACTGTGAGAGACAGAATGTGAAAAGAAAATCCAGGAATTCACATTGTAGGAATTTTAAAGAATTTATTTGTAAATTATGGTGGAAAATAAGTATTTGGTCACTTCAAACAAGGAAGATCTCTGGCTCTCACAGACCTGTAACTTCTTCTTTAAGAAGCTCTTCTGTCCTCCACTCGTTACCTGTATTAATGGCACCTGTTTGAACTTGTTATCTGTATAAAAGACACCTGTCCACAGCCTCAAACAGTCAGACTCCAAACTCCACTATGGCCAAGACCAAAGAGCTGTCGAAGGACACCAGGAAAAGAATTGTAGACCTGCACCAGACTGTGAAGAGTGAATCTACAATAGGCAAGCAGCTTGGTGTGAAAAAATCAACTGTGGTAGCAATTATCAGAAAATGGAAGACATACAAGACCACTGATAATCTCCCTCGATCTGGGGCTCCACGCAAGATCTCATCCCGTGGGGTCAAAATGATCATGAGAACAGTGAGCAAAAATCCCAGAACCACACGGGGGGACCTGGTGAATGACCAGCAGAGAGCTGGGACCAAAGAGCTGGGACCAAAGTAACAAAGGTTACCATCAGTAACACACTACGCCGACAGGGAATCAAATCCTGCAGTGCCAGACGTGTCCCCCTGCTTAAGCCAGTGCATGTCCAGGCCCGTCTGAAGTTTGCCAGAGAGCACATGGATGATACAGCAGAGGATCGGGAGAATGTCATGTGGTCAGATGAAACCAAAATAGAACTTTTTGGTATAAACTCAACTCGTCGTGTTTGGAGGAAGAAGAATACTGAGTTGCATCCCAAGAACACCATACCTACTGTGAAGCATGGGGGTGGAAACATCATGCTTTGGGGCTGTTTTTCTGCTAAGGGGACAGGCCGACTGATCCGTGTTAAGGAAATAATGAATGGGGCCATGTATCGAGAGATTTTGAGCCAAAACCTCCTTCCATCAGTGAGAGCTTTGAAGATGAAACGTGGCTGGGTCTTCCAGCATGACAATGATCCCAAACACACCGCCCGGGCAACGAAGGAGTGGCTCCGTAAGAAGCATTTGAAAGTCCTGGAGTGGCCTAGCCAGTCTCCAGACCTCAACCCCATAGAAAATCTGTGGAGGGAGTTGAACTTCCGTGTTGCTCGGCGACAGCCCCAAAACATCACTGCTCTCGAGAAGATCTGCATGGAGGAATGGGCCAAAATACCAGCTACTGTGTGTGCAAACCTGGTAAAGACCTATAGTAATATTTTGACCTCTGTTATTGCCAACAAAGGTTATATTACAAAGCATTGAGTTGAATTTTTGTTACTGACCAAATACTTATTTTCCACCATAATTTACAAATAAATTCTTTAAAAATCCTACAATGTGAATTCCTGGATTTTTTTTTCACATTCTGTCTCTCACAGTTGAAGTGTACCTATGATGAAAATTACAGATCTTTGTCATCATTTTAAGTGGGAGAACTTGCACAATCGGTGGCTGACTAAATACTTTTTTGCCCCACTGTATATATATATATATATATATATATATATATATATATATATATATATATATATATATATATATATATACATACATACATTTATATATATACATACATATATATATACATATATATATATATACATACATATATATATACATATATATATATATATACATATACATATATATATATATATATATATACACATATATACATATATACATACAGATGAGGTGGCGACTTGTCCAGGGTGTACCCCGCCTTCCGCCCGATTGTAGCTGAGATAGGCTCCAGCGCCCCCCGCGACCCCAAAAAGGGAATAAGCGGTAGAAAATGGATGGATGGATATATATATTTTTTTATTGCTGCTTTTATTTATTTATTAGATGCCTTTTACTGAATATGCACAAGCACTGTTTTTTAATAGCATGTGATAATGCCGTTTATAATGCATTTTTGTTTTATGTACTGTATGTGATTGTATGTCTCCTTGGACGTTGGAGTCTGCAATAAAGCTTGATTGATTGATAGTTAACATAATCAACATGATATATTTGCATTTTCTCCTCCCAGTATTCCGGGCGTTTTGATGATCGGCACCTATTTTGCATATTATAGAAGGCAGACACGCAAAATGGATTGCACACCTTATTCTGCTCACTTAAGAGACGCAATCCACTTTGCACATGTATCAGCTTTGCGTGTGCTATCAAGTTTGCACATGTTTTTTTAGTACACACAAAACATTTAGTAAATCAGGCCCTAAGTCATGCAACAAATTTAGATTTATTTCCTCAAAGTTGGACCAAATGTTCCTTTTTTTTTTTTTTTAGCAAGGGCAAAACAAAAACCCTTAGTAGTGTCCAGCCATATAGAATAATATGTAAACAAACATGATGATGATGATGATGATGTCGTCGAGCATAAACTATCCCAAAGTGGTGGGGTAGCTATTAGGGTAAACGTATATCTTAATATATTTTTACTCAAACTCGATATATTTTCCGGTGAAAATATTTATATAAAGATATTCATTTTTCAGCAAAATTCACTGAAATTGAAGTGAATGACAACTGTACTGTAAACACTTTTATTAACCCAGTTAGTCAAGATGGGTATTAAAGGGGAACATTATCACCAGACCTATGTAAGCGTCAATATATACCTTGATGTTGCAGAAAAAAGACCATATATTTTTTTAACCGATTTCCGAACTCTAAATGGGTGAATTTTGGCGAATTAAACGCCTTTCTAATATTCGCTCTCGTGACGTCGCATCGGGAAGCAATCCGCCATTTTCTCAAACACCGAGTCAAATCAGCTCTGTTATTTTCCGTTTTTTCGACTGTTTTCCGTACCTTGGAGACATCATGCCTCGTCGGTGTGTTGTCGGAGGGTGTAACAACACGAACAGGGACGGATTCAAGTTGCACCAGTGGCCCAAAGATGCAAAAGTGGCGAGAAATTGGACGTTTGTTCCGCACACTTTACCGACGAAAGCTATGCTACGACAGAGATGGCAAGAATGTGTGGATATCCTGCGACACTCAAAGCAGATGCATTTCCAACGATAAAGTCGAAGAAATCTGCCGCCAGACCCCCATTGAATCTGCCGGAGTGTGTGAGCAATTCAGGGACAAAGGACCTCGGTAGCACGGCAAGCAATGGCGGCAGTTTGTTCCCGCAGACGAGCGAGCTAAACCCCCCTGGATGTCTTGGCTCACACCGTCCCGAAGATGATCAAGAGAAGAATATCGACCCGAGCTTCCCTGGCCTGCTGTCATGAGGGTATGTCTACAGAATATATTAATTGATGAAAATTGGGCTGTCTGCACTCTCAAAGTGCATGTTGTTGCCAAATGTATTTCATATGCTGTAAACCTAGTTCATAGTTGTTAGTTTCCTTTAATGCCAAACAAACACATACCAATCGTTGGTTAGAAGGCGATCGCCGAATTCGTCCTCGCTTTCTCCCGTGTCGCTGGCTGTCGTGTCGTTTTCGTCGGTTTCGCTTGCATACGGTTCAAACCGATATGGCTCAATAGCTTCAGTTTCTTCTTCAATTTCGTTTTCGCTACCTGCCTCCACACTACAACCATCCGTTTCAATACATGCGTAATCTGTTGAATCGCTTAAGCCGCTGAAATCCGAGTCTGAATTCGAGCTAATGTCGCTATAGCTTGCTGTTCTTTCCGCCATGTTTGTTTGTGTTGGCTTCACTATGTGACGTCACAGGAAAATGGACGGGTGTATATAACGATGGTTAAAATCAGGCACTTTGAAGCTTTTTTTAGGGATATTGCGTGATGGGTAAAATTTTGAAAAAAACTTCGAAAAATATAATAAGCCACTGGGAACTGATTTTTAATGGTTTTAACCATTCTGAAATTGTGATAATGTTCCCCTTTAACAGCACAGAAAATAAACGGTTTAAGTAGCACAGAATTACATAACGTAAATAAAATTGAAAAACCAAGAATGTATACATAAAAAAGAAACGTATTCTTTCTACATCTAATAAATAACATAGCTGTGTAAATAATACAAAATGTATCAAACTCAGATAAAAAATATATTTACAGGCAGGTACTTTTTAATTTAATTTTAATGGGATGTGTGTTGTGATTTCGCTTCCTGGTTCGATGACCCGCCCTTTCTTGCCTCTGATTGGCCCGTCACTGATGTTTTTGCCCTACTCTTAACCAATCGTGACTCATCATAGTAAACCCACCAACCAATCATGGATGTCCAAATGTAGTTAAGCAGCTACATAGAATACATTTTTAAGTTAATTATTTTGAATGGAAAACTGTACTTTTTACCACTGCAGCCGCAAAAAAACGTACAAATTACGGGAAAACCATAGTTGTAGGCGAGTATGCAGAAGTTGGCGTTTTACTTACTAGTTGGTAGGGCTGGGTGATATATCGAGTTTGTAAGATATGTTGATATATTCTTAAACAAGATTAGAATTAAGAAAATTTCGTAATATCAATATAATTGATTTCACGTTAAAATGACCAAACGCCGCTTATTTGTTGTGTTCCTTAAACCCCTCCCCTTCCTCCTTCCAAGATGTGCTTGCACGTATAAGAACATCCATGATTGGTTGGTTGTAGACTATGATGAGTCATGATTGGTTGAGATCAGGCCAATCAGAGGCAAGCCAGACATGTGGTCTAGTACAGGGGTCGGCAACCCAAAATGTTGAAAGAGCCATATTGGACCAAAAATACAAAAACAAATCTGTCTGGAGCCGCAAAAAATTAAAAGCCATATTACATACAGATAGTGTGTCATGAGATATAAATTGAATTAATATGACTTAAAGGAAACTAAATGAGCTCAAATATAGCTACAAATGAGGCATAATTATGCAATATGTACATATAGCTAGCCTAAATAGCATGTTAGCATCGATTAGCTCGCAGGCATGCACTGACCAAATATGTCTGATTAGCACTCCACACAAGTCAATAACATCAACAAAACTCACCTTTGTGGATTCATGCACAATGTTAAAAGTTTGGTGGACAACATGAGACAGAAAAAGAAGTGGCATAAAACACGTCCTAGAAAGTCGCAGAAAGATATACATGTAAACAAACTACGGTGAGTTCAAGGACTGCCAAAATTAGTAGGACAAAACGGCGCTCGCCAAATACTCGAATCAGTGAAGCATGTTTAATACAAACAGTGTGCTTTATAACAATTAGGGATGTTTGTGTCATGTTTGTCCTCCTACACAAACCATATTAAAACAAAAAATATATTTTTTTCCCTTCAACTTTTTCCATTTTTCATACATTTTTGAAAAAGCTCCAGAGAGCCACTAGGGCGGCGCTAAAGAGCCGCATGCAGCTCTAGAGCCGCGGGTTGCCGACCCCTGGTCTAGTAGGACCACAGAACCGTACGTGTGTGACAGTCCATTACGTCATCGACTGGGAATTAAAAAGTGCCTGCCTACAAATTTATATTTATCTGAGTTTGAAACATTTTGTATTATTTGCACAGCTGTGTTATTTATTTTATGTAGAAATAATATTTTTCGATTTTATTTATGTTATGTAATTATGTGCTACTTAAACAATTTATTTTCTGTGCTGTCAATACCCATCTTGACTAACTGGGTTAATAAAAGTGTTTACAGTACAGTTGTCATTCACTTCAATTTCAGTGTATCTCACTCTAAAATGAATATAATAATATATCATTTATATTTGCATGTCTCATGACACATTATCTGTATGTAATATTGGCTGCAATTCAGATAGTTGTTTGTGTGCCATGTTGTTCCAGACCACAGCAAATGTTGCCAAAGATTATAATAAATTGATTAAAAGAAGACGGCCTGCCGTTTCCTTTAACTTGGACACACACATCTATACCTTTGGCCATTAAAAGCCAGTAATTTCCAGGCGTTATCTCACCTTCTGAAAAGCCTCTGAGTTACTAATGGTTTCTAAAGTTGTAAAAATGGGTAAAATAAATATTAAATTCTGTCAACAAAGATTTGCTTCAGCCTGCGACACATAATCATTTTGATAGTAGGCTATTATAGCTAATATAGACACTTACATGATGTGTTGCCTTCATTTTAAGACTTATATAAGACTTTTCATTTTTTGCGGCTCCAGACAGATTTGTTTTTTGTACTTTTTGTGCAATATGGCTCTTTCAACGTTTTGGGTTGCCGACCCCTGCCCTAGTCTCACAACGTGGGCAACCACAGGCTAAATTGGGGCCCTAAACAGATTTTAATTTTGACACCCCTTTCCCCCACATTACATTTTTTCACACTTTTTTTTTTATTTCTGTTTAGTTTTATCCTTCTTTTTTTTTTTTTTTACTTAAACTTAAATTTGACTTGTTGCTTGTTTTTTTTTGTTTTATCTGAGTTTGATACCGGTACATGTTGTATAATTTGCACAGCTACGTTATTTAGTTATTTATTTTATGTAGAAAGAATGTGTTTCTATTTTATTTATACATTTTTAGTTTTTCTATTTTATCTATGTTATGTAATTATGTGCTACTTAAACAGTTTATTTTTATCCTTCTTTTTTTTTTTTTTTTTTTTTACTTAAACTTAAATTTGACTTGTTGCTTGTTTTTTTTTTTTATCTGAGTTTGATACCGGTACATGTTGTATAATTTGCACAGCTACGTTATTTATTTTATGTAGAAAGAATGTGTTTCTATTTTATTTATACATTTTTAGTTTTTCTATTTTATCTATGTTATGTAATTATGTGCTACTTAAACAGTTTATTTTTATCCTTCTTTTTTTTGTTTTTACTTAAACTTAAATTTGACTTGTCGCTTGTTTTTTTTTTTAACTGAGTTTGATACCGGTACATGTTGTATAATTTGCACAGCTACGTTATTTAGTTATTTATTTTATGTAGAAAGAATGTGTTTCTATTTTATTTATACATTTTTAGTTTTTCTATTTTATCTATGTTATGTAATTATGTGCTACTTAAACCGTTTATTTTTATCCTTCTTTTTTTTTTTTTTTACTTAAACTTAAATTTGACTTGTTGCTTGTTTTTTTTTTATCTGAGTTTGATACCGGTACATGTTGTATAATTTGCACAGCTACGTTATTTAGTTATTTATTTTATGTAGAAAGAATGCGTTTCTATTTTATTTATACATTTTTAGTTTTTCTATTTTATCTATGTTATGTAATCATGTGCTACTTAAACGGTTTATTTTTATCCTTCTTTTTTTTTTTTTTACTTAAACTTAAATTTGACTTGTTGCTTGTTTTGTTTTTTTAATCCGAGTTTGATACCGGTACATGTTGTATAATTTGCACAGCTACGTTATTTAGTTATTTATTTTATGTAGAAAGAATGTGTTTCTATTTTATTTATACATTTTTAGTTTTTCTATTTTATCTATGTTATGTAATTATGTGCTACTTAAACAGTTTATTTTCTGTGCTGTTAATACCCGTCTTGACTAACTGGGTTAATAAAAGTGTTTACAGTACAGTTGTCATTCACATCAAATTCAGTGAATTTCGCTCAAAAATTAATATCTTTATATAAATATTTTCACACGAAAATACATCAAGATATACACTACATTGCCAAAAGTATTTGGCCACCCATCCAGATGATGAGAATCAGGTGTCCTAATCACTAGGCCCGGCCACAGGTGTATAAAATCAAGCACTTAGGCATGGAGACTGTTTCTACAAACATTTGTGAAAGAATGGGCCGCTTTCAGTGATTTCCAGCATGGAACTGTCATAGGATGCCACCTGTGCAACAAATCCAGTCGTGAAATTTCCTCGCTCCTAAATATTCCAAAGTCAACTGTCGGCTTTATTATAAGAAAATGAAAGATTTTGGGAACAACAGCAACTCAGCCACAAAGTAAACTGACAGAGAGGGGTCAGCGCATAGTGCAAAGACTTTCTGCACAGTCAGTTGCTACACAGCTCCAAACTTCATGTAACCTTCCAATTAGCCCACGTACAGTACGCAGAGAGCTTCATGGAATGGGTTTCCATGGCCGAGCAGCTGCATCTAAGCAATGCAAAGCGTGGGATGCAGTGGTGTAAAGCACGTCGCCACTGGACTCTAGAGCAGTGGAGACGCCTTCTCTGGACTGATTAATCACGCTTATCCATCTGGCAATCTGATGGACGAGTCTGGGTTTGGAGGTTGCCAGGAGAACGCTACATTTCGGACTGCATTGTGAAATTTGATGGAGGAGAAATTATGGTGAGGGGTTGTTTTTCAGGAGTTGGGCTTGCCTCCTTAGTTCCAGTTAAATTAA
>NC_084569.2:11554958-11629958 GCF_033978685.3 Nerophis lumbriciformis
TGGATTATTGTATTTTATTTTATTTTATTTTATTTCTGATTATTATTATTAATAATTTCTACTATTCTAAGCAAAACGGGCCATATTAACATTTTAGACTCATAACATTACACATTTTTTTCTCATGTTACAGAGTAAAATCATTCTTGTAAATATACAACATCATCCTCGCAACATTTCACGTTTTCTCATAATATTCTTTTATTTTTATTTTTTTTATTTTATTTTTTTTATTTGAGATCCATTTCCCCCATGGATTGCAACGCTAAGCACCATGGGAGTTGTAGTCGTTTAGCCAAAACCCGTTTTCTGTATAAATACATGTCTTTATTTCCCTTTTTTTTGTTCAGGTTTCACGGTAATAATAAAATAATATTGAAAATATAACACATAAATGGTAAGTCACGTAATATAATTTGTACTATTCTATTTTTTTTTCCATTTAATTTTTATTGACATCCAGCATCAGGCATTCCTATCCATTCAGGGGCGCCGCTAGGGATTTTGGGCCCCATGAAAAGAATCTTTACAGGGCCCCCAACACAGTGTCATTATTTTTTCTGTATTATAATTTCATCATCATTAGGGGCCTCTCTGGGCCCCCCTCCATCATGGGCCCCTAGAATCCGTCTCCTTTACCCCCCCCCCCCCTTTTCGGCGCCCCTGTAACCATTACATCATATTTACATACACATCATATATCTGTTGTCTGCCCTAAATGTCAAAATATTTTTTGATTATATCCCAACAATTACCCCTCAAAAGAAAGAAACAGCAGGAAAACAAAATAATAATATTTACAGATAAATCGATTAAATAAAGAATATTTTTCTTTCCATTATTATTTACAATACATATTTTTTTGAAATTATTATTTATTATCTGTTTATATAGCTGAGATAGACTCCAGCACCCCCCGCCACCCCGAGAGGGACAAGCGGTAGGAAATGGATGGATTATTTTATTTTATTTTATTTCTGATTAATCCATCCATTTTCTACCGCTTATTCCCTTTGAGGTGGCGGGGGGCGCTGGAGCCTATCTCAGCTACAATCGGGCGGAAGGCGGGTACACCCTGGACAAGTCGCCACCTCATCGCAGGGCCAACACAGATGGACAGACAACATTCACACTCACATTCACACACTAGGGCCAATTAATAATTTCTACTATTCTAAGCAAAACGGACCATATTAACATTTTAGACTCATAACAGTACACATTTTTTTCTCATGTTACAGAGTAAAATCATTCTTGTAAATATACAACATCATCCTCGCAACATTTCATGTTTTCTTATAATATTCTTTTTTTATTTTTTTTATTTGAGATCCATTTCCCCCACGGATTGCAACGCTAAGCACCATGGGAGTTGTAGTCGTTTTTCCAGCCAATTCACATAAATGTCTTTATTTCCCTTTTTTTTGTTCAGGTTTCACGAAACGTTTTCAAGAAGAAAGAAGAAACATACACATAACAGTAATAATATTCAAAATATAACACATAAGTCACGTAATATAATTTCTACTATTAATTTTGTTTTCATTCCTATCCATTACATCATATTTACATACATCATATATTTGTTGTCTGCCCTAAATGTCAACATATTTTTTGTTTATATCCCAATGATGCCACCCCCCTCCCAAAAAGAAAGAAACAGGGGTAAAACAAAATAATAATAATATTTACAGATAAATCGATTAAATAAAGAAAAAATAATATATTTTTTAAATTATTATTTATTATCTGTTTATATTATTTTATTTTATTTCTGATTATTATTATAAATAAGTTCTACTATTCTAAGCAAAACGGGCCATATTAACATTGTAGTCTCATAAATATTACAAAATGTTTCCTCATGTTACAGAGTAAAATTATTCTTGCAAATATAAAACATCATCCTTGCAATATTTCATGTTTTCTCATAATATTGGTATTTAAAAATAAATAAATAAAATCAAACTAATGTTTGTAATCCAATACAACACATCTCTATAGTCTCACAAGGAGGGCAACCACAGGCTAAATTAAGGCCCTAAACTGTTTTTTAATTTTGAGACCCTTTCCCCCCCACATTACAACATTTTTTCACGCTTTTTTATTTATGTTTATTTTTATACTTATTTTTTTACTTTCAGGGCGGCCAAAGTCTGACAGCTGAGGGTCCAACAACGTGATGACGTACTTTCGGATTGCAACGCTAAGCACCATGGGAGTTGTAGTAGTTTCTGCAGCCAAAACACTTTTTGTATAAATAAATGTCTTTATTTCCCTTTTTTTTTTTGTTCAGGTTTCACAAAAAGGTTCAAGAAGCTAAATATATACTTAGAAATAAATACATATAAAAGTAATAACATTCAGAATATAACATACTGCACATAGGAATAGTGATGCACATAAATGGTAAGTCACATAATATAATTTCTACTATTTCAAGCAAAACGGGCCATATTAACATTTTATTCTCATAACATTACAACAATTTCTCATGTTACAGAGTAAAATTATTCATGTTTTCTCATAATATTGGGATTTTTTTTTCATGTAAAATCAAACTAATGTTTTTAATGCAACACATTTCTCTAGTCCGGGGGTCAGCAACCCGCGGCTCTCGAGCCAGCCTCGTGGCTCCCTGGAGCATTCTTAAAAAAGGAATGAAAATGGAAAAAGATGGGAGAAAAAAAAATAAAAAATTTTGTTTTAGTATGTTTTTTGTTTGAAGACAAACATTACACAAACCTTCCCAATTGTTAGAAAGCCCACCGTTTAATATGAGTGGATATTGTTTTGTCCTACTAATTTCAGCGGTGCTTGAACTCACCATAGGACTGTGGACTGTGACACAACAGTTGGTTTACATGTACAATCTTCCACTCCTTTCTCTCATTTTGTCCACCAAAAGTTTTATACTGTGCGTGAATGCACAAAGGTGTGCTTTGTTGATTTTATTGACTTGTTGGAGTGCTAACATGCTATATAGGCTGGCTGTATGTACATATTGCATAATTAGGCCTCATTTGTAGGTATATTTAAGCCCATTTAATATCCTTTACTTGTATCCCTTTGTATATAATTTACTTTTGCATGTCTCATGACACATTATCGGTATGTAATATTGGCTGCTTTTTAGATAGCTGTTTGTGTGCCATGTTGTTCCAGACCACAGCAAACGTTACCCAGCTTGCCAAAGATTGTAATAAATCTATTAAAAGAAGAGTCTTAACTTGGACACACACATCTATACCTTTGGCCCTTAAAAGCCAGTAATTTCCAGGAGTTATCTCACCTTCTAAGCATCGTCTGATTTACTAATTGTTTCTAATGTTGTAAAAATGTGTAGAATAAATATTACATTTCAACATTTCTGTCAACAAAGATTTGCTTCAGCCTGCGACACATAGTCATTTTGATAGTAGGCTATTATAGCTAATATAGACACTTACATCATGTGTTGCCTTCATTATAAGACTTATGTAAAGCATGGGATACAATTAAGTATTTTGGAGAAAGTTGCTGTAATATTCATATTAATAATGGAACGGGAAGGAGCTAGGAATACATTTGTGGTAAACATTTTATATGAAGTGTCCTGTAAATTTTTAATTGACATTTTGCATGCACTTCTTCACACAAAACTATGCACAACGCGTGTTTCTCCTATAGGGAGGGCCGACATATTTAGTTTTCCCTGTAATATTGCAATATTTACCCCTTAACTTTACCTTTTTTTTTTCTTAAAATGTGGCCCTAAATACCTTCATAAAAGAACAATACATAGGCTTTATATGAGTCTAATTATCTTTTCTTTCTGGTTCATATGGGATGAGTTTTTAGTTTTTTTTGTTGTAAATTAGTCGAGATTGTTTGAAATCTTGGCAAAAGGTACAGTAAATAGGAAAATAAAAGTACTACAAAACACAGAAATTCTACAAATGAGATTGTAATTAATAAGGGTGTCCTGATACAACTTTTATTTATTTTTTACATACGATATTGATATTGGAGCCTTGAGTATTGTATTAATCTGATACGATATCAGCGAAATCCCATTACGTACTTTTGTTATGTTGCAGTGTAGAATGTTAGAAAATGTTTGATCAAGTTAAAACTAATAATAATAATAATAATAGATTGTATTTGTTGAAAGCACTTTACATTGAGCAAACAACCTCAAAGTGCTACAGTGTATTAAAAATAATAATAATAATAATAAAAGGATAATAATAAAAAATAAAAAATAAAACCTAGAACAGCTCAATAGCTAGAACTAGTATGCATACATCTATAAAAAGGCTTTTTTTGTTTTGTTTTAAAAAATAAGGGTTTTTAAGCCTTTTTTAAAAGCATCCACAGTCTGTGGTGCCCTCAGGTGGTCAGGGAGAGCGTTCCACAGACTGGGAGCGGCGGAGCAGAAAGCCCGGTCTCCCATAGTTTGTAGCTGTGTCCTCGGAGGTTGGCTATTAACTATTAACTATTCAAACAGAAAACAATGATTTTTAATGAACCGTCTCGTTAAGGTGCAGCGGTAATAGTTTTTTGGCAACACCTTGTGGTAACATTAATTAATTACTCACGACGCAGTGTGCTGAACGATGCGGACACGTTTGTTACTGAATACTTTCCTATACGCCCCTGTCTTGGAAAATATGTTCTTATAGTAATATGTCACTACATTAATGCGATATTTGTTGGTATTGACTAATGTCATGTTTTAAACTGCGACATTGTTCGAAAAGGACACGTCATTGTGTACGTCTAGCTCATGCGCAACAACAAACTGCCGGTCCATAGACGTCGAAAGATGGAAAAGTGTGCTTAGTTGTTGTGTAGCTGCTAGCTCCTAACAACCAAATAGCCTACCGTCTATACCTTCTGTAAATTACTTGATTAAAATACAAGAAAATACCAACCTTGTGTGCGTATTGGAGGACATTTAGATGTCGACTGGCTGTCCAGCTATATATATATATATATATATAATTTTTTTTCTATTAATCTTCATATGTCTTACTTTTTATTTTATTCTTTATCTCTACACATGATTCTTACTATTTTACAAGTTGTATTATTTTTATTTTCCAACAATCCTCAGATGAACCATCTGCCTGTGATAGTGTTTACTCACATGGCTCCTCTGTACTCAGCCATGCAATCATTTGTCCATATAGTTGCATATGTGTGTGTGTTTTGTGTGTGTGTGTCCGTGCGTACGTATGTGATAATGGGGGATGTGGGTAACCGGGGTATTGTTTTTAACTTTAAAGCACTTTGCGTTGCATTTGTTTTATGTATGAAAAGCGCTTTATAAATAAAGTTTGATTGATTGATTGATTGATGTAAACATGCCAGTATCGGAGATTATATTGGTCATTTTACATGCAAGCTGATATCATCCGATACTTGATTATTTGCTTTTATCGCGCCGATATGCAATGTCAATATCGGATCAGGACACCCTTAGTAATTAGGTTATGTATAAATGATCAGTTGAGATACACGCCACTTACTATTACTGTAGTTCTAAAACTTAATGTCATAAAGTTCAAAGACAGTTGTGCTATTTTAAAGAAAATTCTAACCAAAATAAAGTTAAAAATATGCATAAATGAGAGACGGGATAAAGACAGTACAAGGACTTTTTGTGTTGAGACACAAATCTTCATGGTATATACAGTCGTGGTCAAAAGTTGACATACACTTGTAAAGAACATAATGTCATGGCTGTCTTGAGTTTCCAGTAATTTCTACAACTCTTATTTTTTTGTGATAGAGTGATTGGAGCACATACTTGTTGGTCACAAAAAACATTCATGAAGTTTGCTTCTTTTATGAATTTATTATGGGTCTACTGAAAATGTGACCAAAAGTATACATACAGCAATGTTAATATTTGCTTACATGTCCCTTGGTAAGTTTCACTACAATAAGGCGCTTTTGGTAGCCATCCACAAGCTTCTGCTTGAATTTTTGACCACTCCTCTTGACAAAATTGGTGCAGTTCAGCTAAATGTGTTGGTTTTCTGACATGGACTTGTTTCTTCAGCATTGTCCACACGTTTAAGTCAGGACTTTTGGGAAGGCCATTCTAAAACCTTAATTCTAGCCTGATTTAGCAATTCCTTTACCACTTTTGACGTGTGTTTGGGGTCATTGTCCTGTTGGAACACCCAACTGTGCCCAAGACCCAATCTGATGATGATTTTAGGTTGTCCTGAAGAATTTGGAGGTAAACCTCCTTTTTTTCATTGTCCCATTTACTCTCTGTAAAGCACCAATTCCATTGGCAGCAAAACAGGCCCAGATCATAATACTACCACCACCATGCTTGACAGTGGGCATGGTGTTCCTGGGATTAAAGGCCTCACCTTTTCTCCTCCGAATATATTGCTGGGTATTGTGACCAAACAGTTTAATTTGTGTACCTTCTGGCAAGCTTCTGGTTGAATTTTTGACCACTCCTCTTGACAAAATTGGTGCAGTTCAGCTAAATGTGTTGGTTTTCTGACATGGACTTGTTTCTTCAGCATTGTCCACACTTTGAGAAGGCCATTCTAAAACATTAATTCTTGCCTAATTTAGCCATTCCTTTACCACTTTTGAAGTGTGTTTGGGGTAATTGTCCTGTTGGAACACCCAACACTGCCGAGACCCAACTTCCGGGCTGATGATTTTAGGTTGTCCTGAAGAATTTGGAGGTAAACCTCCTTTTTTTCCATTGTCTCATTTACTCTCTGTAAAGCACCAATTCCATTGACAGCAAAACAGACCCAGAGCATAATACTACCACCACCATGCTTTATGGTAGTTATGGTGTTCCTGGGATTAAAGGCCTCCACCTTTTCTCCTCCAAACATATTGCTGGGTATTGTGGCCAAACAGCTCAATTTGTGTTTCATCTGACCACAGAACTTTCCTCCAGAAGGTCTTATCTTTGTCCATGTGATGTCAGATGAAACAAAAATTGAGCTGTTTGGCCACAATACCCAGCAATATGTTTGGAGGAGAAAAGGTGAGGCCTTTAATCCCAGGAACACCATGCCTACCGTCAAGCATGGTGGTGGTAGTATTACGCTCTGGGCCTGTTTTGCTGCTAATGGAACTGGTGCTTTACAGAGAGTAAATGGGACAATGAAAAAAAATTCTTCAGGACAAGCTAAAATCATCAGCCCGGAGGTTGGGTCTTGGGCGCAGTTGGGTGTTCCAACAGGACAATGACCCCAAACATACGTCAAAAGTGGCAAAGGAATGGCTAAATCAGGCTAGAATTAAGGTTTTAGAATGGCCTTCTCAAAGTGTGGACAATGCTGAAGAAACAAGTCCATGTCAGAAAACCAACACATTTAGCTGAACTGCACCAATGTTGTCAAAGGGAGTGGTCAAAAATTCAAGCAGAAGCTTGTGGATGGCTACCAAAAGCGCCTTATTGCAGTGAAACTTGCCAAGGGACATGTAACCAAATATTAACATTGCTGTATGTATACTTTTGGTCACATTTTCAATAGACCCATAATAAATTCACAAAAGAACCAAACTTCATGAATGTTTTTTGTGACCAACAAGTATGTGCTCCAATCACTCTATCACAAAAAATAAGAGTTGTAGAAATGATTGGAAACTCAAGACAGCCATGAGATGGTGTTCTTTACAAGTGTATGTAAACTTTTGACCACGACTGTAAATGGAAGACAAAGTAGTGAAAATTGTTGAGGGTGCTGCGATATGAGTATCTTGGCCTACCAGAGTGTGTGTGGATTTATTTCCTTGCAACCAGGAGGGTATGGTAGAGAGGTTTTATCACGATGTGCAGGTAGAGGGAGCTGTCAATCAGGTAATCTGACGCGCGACGCTGCAGGTCGGCCCCCGCCAAGAAGTCCCCGGCCTCCTCCGTGCTCTGGTGAAAGTTGTAAACGTGTCGGACCACCACCTTCCCTTGCTGCCGCGCCATCACGATCACCGTCTTCTGGAAGCTCACCCCGGCAAAGTCGGCGCTGGAGGTGGCCGGCGTCACGATGATGCGGGGTCGGCCTCCGTCGGTGCGCGTGGGCTGCATGGCGCCCATCTCGGTGTAGGTGGACCTGGCGCTCAGCGGGAGCCAGCGGGGGGAGAAGAGCGAGTTCCAGGTGACGCGTTTGCTGGCGTCGTGGCCGCTGGGGCCCAGCTGCGTCTGGAAGCTGAAACTGCGGTCGTCCCGGGTGGGGTTGTTGATGATCCAAGGGGAGCCCCAGGAGGAGGACAGGTAGTTGCGGGGGGTGAAGATGCTGCAGTTGACGTCAAAGTATTTGGCCAAGGTGATGGGCGAGGCCGAGTGGAACTGGAAGGCGAGGTAGAGCAGATCCCGGATGGACTCGTAGTACTTTTGCATGAGGGCCGATTGCTTTTGGAGACGGAAGAGATAATGAGGCGGGATCATGCCGTACCGAACCGCCCTCAGCGCCGTCTCCACCGTTTTAGTCTCAGGCTGGTTCTGGTCGATCCACACCTCCAGGGCCTCGTAGAGCTCCAGCTCGCTCTGCAGAATAAGATCCGAGCGCCGGAGCAAGGAGAGGAGCAAGTCCTCGCTGATGGAAGCCCATTCCTGACTCTGCAGCACCGAGGACAGGTTCCAGGACAGGTACTGCAGGCAGCTGTCCCGCAGGGACGTGTCCCCGGTCTGCAGGGCGTAGTTGTACCAGCCCACCACGTGGCCCGTGGGAGAATCGCTGGACAGATGTTGGGTCATGTACTGGGTCAGGCCCTGCTGCAAGCCCCACACGTGGTACTTGCTGGCCAGCTTGTGCAAGGAAATAGCCTGGTCCAGCCGCAACGACACGTCGCCGCAGTACAAATACCTGCAAAGCACAACAGAAGCACTCTTATAAAGACGCTTTCCTGCTGAGTCACTCGGAATCAGTGACGCGCGGTGAGGTTCATGACTGGTGAGGCATTGACTTCATCACAGTCAGATTTACAAACATATGAACCCTAAAGAGTATCTTATTCACCATTTGATTGGCAGCAGTTAACGGGTTATGTTTAAAAGCTCATACCAGCATTCTTCCCTGCTTGGCACTCAGCATCAAGGCTTGGAATTGGGGGTTAAATCACCAAAAATGATTCCCGGGCGCGGCGCCGCTGCTGCCCACTGCTCCCCTCACCTCCCAGGGGGTGAACAAGGGGATGGGTCAAATGCAGATGACAAATTTCACCACACCTAGTGTGTGTGTGTGACAATAATTGGTACTTTAACTTAACTTTAACTTTACACATACAAACTGTAGCACACAAAAAAAGCACATTTAATAAAAAAAAACGTTATTATGGTCTTACCTTTACTTATAAATTAGTCCATGCGCCGCAACTAAAGCCCTCACTTAAACTTTCCACGTGCAAGATTGAATCTATTTAAAAAAGCGTAACCGAGGGTTTATAAATGTCGCCTATACTGTATGAAACTACAAAATAACAAACACGGAGGCTCCAGTTTACACGAGGACCACTTTATTTACGTTCTTTCAAAAACCTCCGCAACGTGTCATCACTTCCGCTCTTAGCGCCTTCAAAATAAGAGCTCAAGGCATATACTGTATAACAGCGCATAACAGGAACTTAACATCACAAAGAGGAAAGCCCATAAAAATAGGTCACAAAAGTTATTTAATAAGAAGCCAAAAAGTGCAAAACAATAATGTTCGTATTGGAGGAGTTGTGAATTAGATACACCTGCAGTCTGCAGGTGTACCTAATGTTGTGGCCCTGCAGTCATTCACAACTCCTCTAACACGAACATTATTGTTTTTGCACTTTTTGGCTTCTTATGAAATAACTTTTTTAAATAGATTCAATCTTGCACGTGGAAAGTTTAAGTGTGGGCTTTAGTTGATATAACAATTAGGAGGCGGGGTTACTGGAGCCTCAGCCAGTGCGTCTTTTGCAGCCGTTTTATGATCGCTCAGCACAAGAAATACGTTACACACATACAGTTGTCGACAAAATACACTGTACATTACATACCTCAGCTAACTAAACTATGGAAATGTATAATATAATTCATATAGCAATACGGTCTCACTGCACAGCAGGCCAGCAGTTAGCCGAGTCCGGAATCAATGGTGAGGCACTGAGTGACGTGCCTCAACTGGCTGCTGTTCACCGCACCGTCTCTTCTCAGTATTTGAACGGCAAATGTGAAAATTCAGCGATTTTGAATACAAATAATCTAAAACTGGTGAAGTTAAATGGAAAATAACTTTATAGTATAATCACTGGATACATATAACAATTTAATTAATTTTTTTTCTTTTTACATTTTTTTTTCTTTCCATGATGGCAGGTGAGGCGGGGCCTCACCTGCCTCTAGTGACTGCACGTCACTGCTCGGAATCCTACACTGCAAAAACTGAAATCTAAGTAAGATTAAATATCTCAAATAAGGGTGATATTTGCTTATTTTTTGTCTGATAAGATAATTCTTCTCACTAAGCATATTTTATGTTCGAGTGTTTTACTTGTTTTAAGGGTTTTGGTCCTAAATTGTTTCAGTAAGATATTACAGCTTGTTGCTGAGATTTGATGACCTATATTGAGTAAAACATGCTTGAAACTAGAATATCAACTGTTGCAAAGCTGTGTCATCAACACTCACAAATATAAAAATAATAATTTCTTACTTCAAGCATGAAAAAAAATAAATCATGACTTTGACACAATTGTGTCTCATAATTAAAACAGATGACGGCCAAATGGACTTTGCTGTTTCATTTTCAATGAAACAATAGAAAATAGGTACTCATATAGTAGTACAGTTGGCACAGTACAGTAAACTGGCAGTTAATATTTAAACATTTAACATGTGACAATTCGAACAGAAATAGTTCATGCACATTCAGATAAATTCTTCAAAATTACAATAAAAAAAAATTATATATGTATATATGCGCACTAATTGATTGAAAGAGCACGCACTTGGCGCGATGATGTCATGTTATCCATAGAAAAATGCATTTTTAGACAATATGATTTGCCTGAGCGGCTAGGAGACCCCGAGAGTAACAAGCCGTGTTGCCTTTCCATTAAGAACAATAAATTAGTTTTTAGTACAAGTTTGCTGGTTTCAAGAAATGTAATGATGCCGAGCGCATATCATTATGTCAAGATAATGGCACTAGCATTTACTTAATTTAAGAATATTTTTCAACATATTGAGCAAAGAGGTCTAATTTTTTTTTTCTACCAAGAAAAGTGCACTTGTTATAAGTGACAATATACTTAATAGGTATTTTTGGGTTCATTGAGCTTAGCTAATTTTAATTGTTTTGGAAAGCCTTGACAAGCCGAATTTTCTTGCTCTATTGGAGAAAATTTTGCTTAGTTCAAATAAAATACCGTATTTTTCGGAGTATAAGTCGCACCGGAGTATAAGTCGCACCTGCCGAAAATGCATAATAAAGAAGGAAAAAAACATATATAAGTCGCTCTGCAGCCCGGCCAAACTATGAAAAAAACTGCGACTTATAGTCCGAAAAATACGGTATATATGCGCACTAATTGACTGAAAGAGCACGCACTTGGCGCGATGATGTCATGTTATCCATGGAAAAATGCATTTTTAGACAATATGATTTGCCTGAGCGGCTAGGAGACCCCGAGAGTAACAAGCGCTTGCCTTGTTGCCTTTCCATTAAGAACAATAAATTGGTTTTTAGTATAAGTTTGCTGGTTTCAAGAAATGTAATGCCAAGCGAATATCATTATGTCAAGATAATGGCACGAGCATTTACATAATTTAAGAATATTTTTCAACATATTGAGCAAAGAGGTCTCATTTTTTTCTACCAAGAAAAGTGCACTTGTTATTAGTGACAATATACTTATTAGGTATTTTTGGGTTCATTGAGGTTAGCTAATTTTACTTGTTTTGGAAAGCCTCGACAAGCCGAATTTTCTTGTTCTATTGGAGAAAATTTTGCTTAGTTCAAATAAAATACCACATTTTTCGGAGTATAAGTCGCACCGGAGTATAAGTCGCACCTGCCGAAAATGCATAATAAAGAAGGAAAAAAACATATATAAGTCGGTCTGGAGCCCGGCCAAACTATGAAAAAAACTGCGATTTATAGTCCGAAAAATACGGTACCCCTATTTTTTTTCTTTTTTTTCTTCTTGTTTTTGACCACTGACTTTTTGCAGTGTACACGGTCTGATTTTTAAACTCTGGGCCTGACTTCCTAGGAATAGAATTATTATAAAAAGCAACTCCAGTATCAGTGCGACAGTCTATAAATATGCAAAACATAGGAAGGAAAAAAAGAAAGAAAAATAGTGCAAAAGGAGGTAAGGTGCACAGTCCGGTCCTGAGAACAAATGTTCTAAATGTGTTGTTTACATATTATACTATATACTAGGGGTGTAACGGTACACAAAAATATCGGTTCGGTACATACCTCAATTTAGAGGTCACGGTTCGGTTCATTTTCGGTACAGTAAGAAAACAACAAAATAAAAATTTTTGGGTTATTTATTTACCAAATTTGCAAAATATTCCACCAAAAATATTTTTCTTAGTGTAATATTTGATGTGAAGTACTGGGAACCTTGGATAGGTCAATAATTCATAATAACATTGATTTTGATTCAATATTATGTTTTCAGCAATGACAGTTTGAAAGAAAAAAAAACAGCATTGTTTTATTAGTCAACATTGCAATTTTTTCTAAATTACATTTAATCTTTAAGCTTTTTTATTTCACTTTTGTTATGTTTTTGTTTATTTTAATAGTATTTTTTAGAATGTGCCGTGGGCCTTTAAAACATTAGCTGTGGGCCGCAAATGGCCTCCGGGGCACACTTTTGACACCCCTGCTATAGATAATAAAAAATTAAATCTGATAAATCTATCGATAAAAAGCAGAGCCTGGCGACGCATGCACGTTTATCATAACTCTCTCTCTCTCTCTCTGTCTCTGCCCCTCCCTCACCAATGCTGCTGAATGCACAATTTGTTTTGTTTTTAACCCCTTCTTAACCCTGAACGTACATTGAAAATACACGCAACCCTAACTCAAAATGCCGGACATTTGAGGCATTTAAGAAACTCCGCCCTGACAGCTCCGCAAAAGAGGACATGTCCGGTGAAAAGAGGACGTATGGTCAGTCTATCGTAGCCCGTTAGCTGCTAGCATGCTTGCCAACCCTCCCGAATTTCAGTGCCCCTCCCGAAAATCTCCCGGGGCAACCATTCTCCTGATTTTCACCCGGACACCAATATTAAGGGCGTGCCGTGATGGCACTGCCTTTAGCGTCCTCTACAACCTGTCGAAGCGTCCGCTTTTTCACCATGCAAACAGCGTGCCGGCCCATTCACATGTTGTATGCTGCATCTGCATACACATGAAAATGACTGCAAGACATACTTGATCAACAGCCATACAGGTCACACTGAGGGTGACCGTATAAACAACTTTAACATATGCGCCACACTGTGAACCCACACCAAACAAGAATGACAAACACATTTCGGGAGAACATCCGCACCGTAACACAACAGAACAAATACCCAGAATCTCTTGCATCCCTAACTATTCCGGGCTACAATATACACCCCCGCCACCAATTTCCCGGATTCGAAGGTCTCAAGGTTGGCAAGTGTGTGGTAGCGGGGGGTGTATATTGTAGCGTCCCGGAAGAGTTAGTGCCGCAAGGGGTTCTGGGTATTTGTTCTGTTGTGTTTATGTTGTGTTACGGTGCGGATGTTCCCCCAAAATGTGTTTGTCATTCTTGTTTGGTGTGTGTTCACAGTGGGACGCATATATGTAACAGTGTTAAAGTTGTTTATACGGCCACCCTCAGTGTGACCTGTATGGCTGTTGACCAAGTATGCTTGGCATTCACTTGTGTGTGTGGAAAGCCGAAATATTATGTGATTGGGTCGGCACGCAAAGGCAGTGCCTTTAAGGTTTATTGGCACTCTGTACTTCTCCCTACGTCCGTGTACCACTCCGTACAGCGGCGTTTTAAAAAGTCATACATTTTACTTTTTGAAACCGATCATTTCCGATATTACATTTTAAAGCATTTATCGACCGATAATATCGGCAGTCCGATATTATCGGACATCTCTAGTTATCACTTTTGCATTCCGAAGTCCCAATTAGAGCCTTTTGTCCGACGAGAAGTGATCCAATCCACCTGCGAATATCAAACTAAGGGGCCTTATCTATTTATGTGCTCAAACTGAAATACCACTATTTACTTAAACTTGGTAGTTTGCGTTCTCCAAAGTGAATATAAAAATCCTCTATATATAGAACATAATATGAGTTAATTAATTCACTTCAAAACCAAGCGTCTTTTCATGTCGTTCTGGCCAATCACGGATTTATTTTGGCTGCCAAAGTGTACCAACTTGTCGGAGTACACCCTCATCCTTCTACTATCCAGGTTAGAGGCATGATTTTTGATCTACAATAAAGTTTGACAAGCAAGGAAGCAGCCGATCAGTCGACCATTGGCACTCAAGCTTGTGATCACGGCGCCGCTACACACAAAAAAAGGTTGGGTTAAAAAATAACCCAATTTTAACCCAACTGCTGGTTCAGAAAAGGACAAACCCATCATTTGAGTTATTTTAAGTCAACATTTTGAGTTAATTTTTTCAACCCAAATTTTGCGTGGAATTATTTAACCAAAAAGTTGAGGTATGATAACTTAATGTTGGGTTATTCCAAACCAAACTCCATCCATCCATCCATCTTCTTCCGCTTATCCGAGGTCGGGTCGCGGGGGCAGCAGCCTAAGCAGGGAAGCCCAGACTTCCCTCTCCCCAGCCACTTCGTCCCGCTCCTCCCGGGGGATCCCGAGGCGTTCCCAGGCCAGCCGGGAGAGACAGTCTTCCCAACGTGTCATGGGTCTTCCCCGTGGCCTCCTACCGGTCGGACGTGCCCTAAACACCTCCCTAGGGAGGTGTTCGGGTGGCATCCTGACCAGATGCCTGAACCACCTCATCTGGCTCCTCTCCATGTGGAGGAGCAGCAGCTTTACTTTGAGCTCTCCTCGGATGACAGAGCTTCTCACCCTATCTCTAAGGGAGAGCCTCGCCACCCGGCGGAGGAAACTCATTTCGGCCGCTTGTACCCGTGATCTTGTCCTTTCGGTCATGACCCAAAGCTCATGACCATTGGTGAGGATGGGAACGTAGATCGACCGGTAAATCGAGAGCTTTGCCTTCCGGCTCAGCTCCTTCTTCACCACAACGGATCGATACAGCGTCTGCATTACTGAAGACGCCGCACCGATCCGCCTGTCGATCTCACGATCCACTCTTCCCTCACTCGTGAACAAGACTCCTAGGTACTTGAACTCCTCCACTTGGGGCAAGATCTCCTCCCCAACCCGGAGATGGCACTCCACCCTTTTCCGGGCGAAAACCATGGACTCGGACCTGGAGGTGCTGATTCCCATCCCAGTCGCTTCACACTCGGCTGCGAACCGATCCAGTGAGAGCTGAAGATCCTGGCCAGATGAAGCCATCAGGACCACATCATCTGCAAAAAGCAGAGACCTAATCCTGCAGCCACCAAACCAGATACCCTCAACGCCCTGACTGCGCCTAGAATTCTGTCCAAAAAGCTTATAAATAAATAAATAAATGATAAATGGGTTGTACTTGTATAGCGCTTTTCTACCTTCAAGGTACTCAAAGCGCTTTGACACTACTTCCACATTTACCCATTCACACACACATTCACACACTGATGGCGGGAGCTGCCATGCAAGGCGCTAACCAGCAGCCATCAGGAGCAAGGGTGAAGTGTCTTGCTCAGGACACAACGGACATGACGAGGTTGGTACTAGGTGGGGATTGAACCAGGGACCCTCGGGTTGCGCACGGCCACTCTCCCACTGCGCCTTATGAACAGAATCGGTGACAAAGGGCAGCCCTGGCGGAGTCCAACCCTCACTGGAAACGGGTCCGACTTACTGCCAGCAATGCGGACCAAGCTTTGACACTGATTATACAGGGAGCGAACCGCCACAATAAGACAGTCCGTTACCCCATACTCTGAGCACTCCCCACAGGACTTCCCGGGGTACACGGTCGAATGCCTTCTCCAAGTCCACAAAGCACATGTAGACTGGTTGGGCAAACTCTCATGCACCCTCAAGGACCCTGCCGAGAGTATAGAGCTGGTCCACAGTTCCACGACCAGGACGAAAACCACACTGTTCCTCCTGAATCCGAGGTTCGACTATCCGGCGTAGCCTCCTCTCCAGTACACCTGAATAGACCTTACCGGGAAGGGTGAGGAGTGTGATCCCACGATAGTTGGAACACACCCTCCAGTTCCCCTTTTTAAAGAGAGGAACCACCACCCCGGTCTGCCAATCCAGAGGTACCGACCCCGATGTCCACGCGATGTTGCAGAGTCTTGTCAACCAAGACAGCCCCACAACATCCAGAGCCTTAAGGAACTCCGGGCGGATCTCATCCACCCCCGGGGCCTTGCCACCGAGGAGCTTTTTAACTACCTCGGCAACCTCAGCCCCAGAAATAGGAGAGCCCACCACAGATTCCCCAGGCCCTGCTTCCTCATAGGAAGACGTGCTGGTAGGATTGAGGAGGTCTTCGAAGTATTCCCTCCACCGATCCACAACATCCGCAATCGAGGTCAGCAGAACACCATCCTCACCATACACGGTGTTGACATTGCACTGCTTCCCCTTCCTGAGGCGGCGGATGGTGGTCCAGAATCGCTTCAAAGCCGTCCGGAAGTCGTTTTCCATGGCTTCCCCGAACTCCTCCCATGTCCGAGTTTTTGCCTCCGCGACCGCTGAAGCCGCACATCGCTTGACCTGTCGGTACTTGTCTGCTTCAGCTTGACGGCATCCCTTACCACTGGCGTCCACCAGCGGGTTCTAGGATTACCGTCACGACAGGCACCAACCACCTTGCGGCCAATCTCCGGAAGAACTTTGAACATGTCCCAACCAAACTATTGGGTTAAATTATTTAACCCAAAAGTTGAGTTATGCTAAATCAATGTTGGGTGATTGTAAATAATGTTAATGAGATTAATCCGTAATAAACTTCCCTTCAAGAAAAGAGTACCTTTTTAATAAAAAAAAGCCTTTTACCCAAAAATGCGTAAGTAGTTGAAAAACCACCCAAAATGGGTCATAATTGTAAAAACCCAGAAATTGAGTAACCCAGCATTTTTTTAGTGCGTATAAATAGTTTGTCTGCGTTAGCGCTTATAATAACAATATCACTAATATTTAGTTAATATTCAAGTCTTGAAATGTATTGTGGCGCTTTTTGGCTGTTTTTTTATCGGATTTTATGGGCGAAATAGAGGACCTACCATTGGCTGCGCTGTAAGCAGACTTTTATTTACGTTTATTTACGAGTTAGAAAGCATTAAAAAAAATACATCCGTCGTTATGTCTTGTGCAGTTCCCCTTTAAGGTGAAGATGCATGTGAGGTCAAAATAAATCTGTGTATATATATATATGATTAATGCAACATTTTTTGTGATTAATCCATACTTGCCAACCCTCCCGGACTTTCCGGGAGACTCCCGAAATTCAGCGCCTCTCCCGAAAACCTCCCGGGACAAATTTTCTCCCGAAATTCAGGCGGACTCAGGTCCTCCACAATATAAAAAAGCGTACCTGCCCAATCACGTTATAAGTATAGAATGATGGAGGGCGAGTTCTTGGTTTCTTATGTGGGTTTATTGTTAAGCAGTTTCATTAACGTCCTCCCAGGGTGGCAACAACACACAACAACAGCAGTCACTTTTTTGTATACCGTAAAGCAGTCCGTCTGCCGTAAACAGCAATGTTGTGACACTCTTAAACAGGCCAATACTGCCATCTAGTGCATTTGATGAAAGCACTTTTGTGCGTGCCACACAGCAATGCATCATCAGAGAGAGTGTTCAGCATGGTTCGAAAAATAGTGACAGAGAATCGAACAAGGATGGACAATTCAACCCTTAACTCAACAATGAGTAGATGAGTGTTATGTGTGTTTATATGTGTAAATAAATAAATGAATATATATATATATATGTATGTATATATATATATATATATATATATATATATATATATATATATATATATATATATATATATATATATATAGCTAGAATTCACTGAACGTCAAGTATTTCTTATATATATATATATATATATATATATATATATATATATATATATATATATATATATATATATATATATATATGAAATACTTGACTTGGTGAATTCAAGCTGTAAATATACTCCTCCCCTTTTAGCCACACCCCCAACCACGCCCCGTCCCACCCCGACCACGCCCACCCTCCTCCCGAAATCGGAGGTCTCAAGGTTGGCAAGTATGGATTAATCACGTGTGAAATTGTTAGTTTTGACAGCCCTGATTATGTTATATGTCTATGTTCAGATATAATACCAGATTTATTAACAAACATATTAAAACAAATATTAGTTAAAATTCAAGATCATTTAAAAATGGTATTAAAATAATTTAGGCTCAAAAGTGTGTATTGGAAATTGAACATTACTCACCTGATGAACTTGTCAAAAACAGCGGCGCAGTCGGGCGTCTCCCTCAGCACCACCGTGCCGTTGATGCGGTTGATCAGCATCTCCTCGAACACGTCGCTCTGCATGGTGAGAACCAGGCTGTGGGCTTGGATCACCTTCACCTCGTCCGTGTTGATGGTGTGCACGCGCAGGGTGACGTCGCTGCCGTTGCCGGCGGCCAGCAGGCCTTCCATACGCTGCACCAGGCTCATGGAGTGGTTCAAAACAGTGGCGCCGACGTCCAGTGGAGCCTCCAGCTTCAGAGCAGCTTTAAGACGGGAAAGATAGACGCCCAGCAGGCACAAGACATTGATACGTTGATTATATATACAGTCGTGGTCAAAAGTTTACATACACTTGTGAAGGACATAATGTCATGGCTGTCTTGAGTTTCCAATCATTTCTACAAACCCCGTTTCCATATGAGTTGGGAAATTGTGTTAGATGTAAATATAAACGGAATACAATGATTTGCAAATCCTTTTCAACCCATATTCAGTTGAATGCACGACAAAGACAACATATTTGATGTTCAAACTCATAAACTTTTTTTTTTTTTTGCAAATAATAATTAACTTAGAATTTCATGGCTGCAACACGTGCCAACATAGTTGGGAAAGGGCATGTTCACCACTGTGTTACATGGCCTTTCCTTTTAACAACACTCAGTAAACGTTTGGGAACTGAGGAGACACGTTTTTTAAGCTTCTCAGGTGGAATTCTTTCCCATTCTTGCTTGATGTACAGCTTAAGTTGTTCAACAGTCCGGGGGTCTTCATTGTGGTATTTTAGGCTTCATAATGCGCCACACATTTTTAATGGGAGACAGGTCTGGACTACAGGCAGGCCAGTCTAGTACCCGCACTCTTTTACTATGAAGCCACGTTGATGTAACACGTGGCTTGACATTGTCTTGCTGAAATAAGCAGGGGCGTCCATGGTAACGTTGCTTGGATGGCAACATATGTCGCTCCAAAACCTGTATGTACCTTTCAGCATTAATGGTGCCTTCACAGATGTGTAAGTTACCCATGTCTTGGGCACTAATACACCCCCATACCATCACAGATGCTGGCTTTTCAACTTTACGCCTATAACAATCCGGATGGTTCTTTTCCTCTTTGGTCCGAGGACACGACGTCCACAGTTTCCAAAAACAATTTGAAATGTGGACTCGTCAGACCACAGAACACTTTTCCACTTTGTATCAGTCCATCTTAGATGAGCTCAGGCCCAGCGAAGCCGACGGCGTTTCTGGGTGTTGTTGATAAACGGTTTTCGCCTTGCATAGGAGAGTTTTAACTTGCACTTACAGATGTAGCGACCAACTGTAGTTACTGACAGTGTGTTTCTGAAGTGTTCCTGAGCCCATGTGGTGATATCCTTTACACACTGATGTCGCTTGTTGATGCAGTATAGCCTGAGGGATCGAAGGTCACGGGCTTAGCTGCTTACGTGCAGTGATTTCTCCAGATTCTTTGAACCCTTTAATTATATTACGGAGCGTAGATGGTGAAATTCCTAAATTCCTTGCAATAGCTGGTTGAGAAAGGTTTTTCTTAAACTGTTCAACAATTTGCACACGCATTAGTTGACAAAGTGGTGACCCTCGCCCCATCCTTGTTTGTGAATGACTGAGCATTTCATGGAATCTACTTTTATACCCAATCATGGCACCCACGAGTTCCCAATTTGCCTGTTCACCTGTGGGATGTTCCAAATAAGTGTTTGATGAGCATTCCTCAACTTTATCAGTATTTATTGCCACCAGCTAATGTCGATATACCTTGCTGTTCTATGCGCCATGTTTGTTTGTATTGGCATCACTGTGTGACGTCACAGGAAAATGGACGGGTGTATATAACGATGGCTAAAATCAGGCACTTTGAAGCTTTTTTTTTTAGGGATATTGCGTGATGGGTAAAATTTTGAAATAAAACGTCTAAAAATAAAATAAGCCACTGGGAACTGATTTTTAATGGTTTTAACCCTTCTGAAATTGTGATAATGTTCCCCTTTAAAAAGAACAAGAGACTTATAATACTCTAAAAATGTTGGTCTTACTTAAAAATGCACGCATCTAGTTGTGTTCAGTGTTAAAAAATATTATATGGCTCTCACGGAAATACGTTTTAAAATATTTGGCTTTCATGGCTCTCTCAGCCAAAATGGTTCCCGACCCCTGGGTTATTTGGTTAGGGCCAGGGTTAGAGGGTTAGGGTTATAATAAGGCCATGCCGAATAAGTGAAGTGAAGTGAATTATATTTATATAGCGCTTTTCTCAAGTGACTCAAAGTACTTTACATAGTGAAACCCAATATCTAATTTACACTTTTAAACCAGTGTGGGTGGCACTGGGAGCAGGTGGGTAAAGTGTCTTGCCCAAAGACACAACAGCAGTGACTAGGATGGCGGAAGCGGGGATCGAACCTGCAACCCTCAAGTTGCTGGCACGGCCGCTCTACCAACCGAGCTATACCGCCCATAAGGCATTACTAAGTACTTAATAATGACTAGTTAAGAGCCAATATGTTACTAATTTGCATGTTAATAAGCAACTAATTAATGGTGAATATGTTCCCCACACTAAAGTGTTACCATGTTTTATTACTCAGTGACGTGCGGTGAGGTTCATGACTGGTCAGGCACTGACTTCATCACAGTCAGATTTACAAACATATGAACCCTAAAGAGTATCTTATTCACCATTTGATTGGCAGCAGTTAACGGGTTATGTTTAAAAGCTCATACCAGCATTCTTCCCTGCTTGGCACTCAGCATCAAGGGTTGGAATTGGGGGTTAAATCACCAAAAATTATTCCCGGGCGCGGCGCCGCTGCTGCTCACTGCTCCCCTCACCTCCCAGGGGGTGATCAAGGGGATGGGTCAAATGCAGAGGACAAATTTCATTACACATAGTGTGTGTGTGACAATCATTGGTACCTTAACTTAACTTTAACTTTACACATACAAACTGTAGCACACAAAAAAGCACATTTAATAAAAAAAAACGTTATTATGGTCTTACCTTTACCGGTACTTATAAGTGCGGGAACAGTGGTGTTCGTGTTGGAGGAGTTGTGAATGAATGAAATATGAAATCCGTGCTGCAGTCTGCAGGTGTACCTAATGTTGTGGCCCTGCGGTTGTTTGCGGCTCCTCCAACGCGAGCATTGTTGTTTTTGCACTTTTTGGCTTCTTGTTGAGTGACTTTTTTGAGTGGGTTCGGTCTTGCACGTGGAGGGTTTGGGTGTGGGCTTTGGTTGGTGTGGCACTCCCGTCGGGGGGTGCGTTCTACGGCGGGGGTGCATTAACCGGCACCAGGAGGCGGGATTACTGCGAGGCTCACACAGTGCGTCTTCGCAGCCGTTTTATGATTGCTCAGCACAAGAAATACGTTACACACATACAGTTGTTGACAAAATACACTGTACATTATATACCTCAGCTAACTAAACTATGGAAATGTATTACATAATTCATATAGCAATACGGTCTCACTGCTGGCAATACGGCCAGCAGTTAGCCGAGTCTGCAATCCATGTTGAGGCACAACGCAGTGACGTGCCTCAACTGGCTGCTGATCACCGCACCGTCTCTTCTCAGTATTTGAACGGCAAATGTGAAAATTCAGCGATTTTGAATAAAAATAATCTAAAACTGGTGATGTTAAATGGAAAATAACTTTATAGTATAATCACTGGATACATATAACAATTTAATTTTTTCTTTTTCTTTTTACATACACCTGCCTCCAGTGACTGCACGTCACTGATATTACTGGTGCACAAAATGAACCGTGTAGGAACATCACCTTGTTCAAAGAACAAAACCAACACAGTGCATAAACTCACAACAAATTACACACCTGCAAATCAGTCTGACTTCTGCTGTTGCCCTATCTGTAATACGCCGATAGGGAGAAGTTTTTATTTACACAATGAGTCGGGTGTGTTTTGACCTCCGCCGAACCCCTGAGCCCGACTCACCGAACCCCTAGGGTTCCATCGAACCCAGGTTAAGAACCACTGCACTAGGAGATGGATGAAAGAAGGAAGGATGTGGACTTATTTGGTTAGTGAAAAATCAATAAAAGTGGGATCTCCTTCAAGGGAAGCTTTTTCTTCCGACTCCTTAATGTATTCTTGGGTCGGCACAAAGCCAGCCAGCCGGCAAATGGCTGCACGCTGATGCGGGATGTGGGCATAGAATAGACAACATCCCATCATCCAGCCATGCTGTCTGCCCTGAGGGCTGGACATGAGCCACGAACAATACGAGGGGAGAAGCTTCTCCGAAAATGCAGACTATTATTAAAAGTGATTTTGTTTTTAAGTTAAAGTACCAAAAAAAAAAAGAAAAAAAAAAGTGTCATCTTACCTCCTCCCACTGAGACAAAGCTGCCCAAGAGGATCAAGGTGGTCAAACAGATCCCAAGAGGGAACTCCTGATCCTGGGGGTGCATTATCATCATCTTTTTTTTTAATCTTCTGGAAGTCTTCTCCGGAACCTTCCTTCCCTCAGCGGTGCTCGCCTGTGAGTGCCTCCGCGACTCCCCGTCCCGCGCGCTTTATGTAGGACGCCGGCCTTTCCCCGGTTGCATCTTGCATGCCGGCCGACTCCATTGATTGGTGGAATCTGGCAGGGGCGTTGCCATAGCGACGGCTTTGATTTTGGAAGTTCTGCCTTTTAGATTTCACATGGCATCGATCAGCTGCGGCTTTTTTTGTTTTAGCATCAAAGTGAGGCGCTGTCAACAATCGATATTTATCTTATAACGGCGCACGCAAACAACGTGCATTTTTCCAAAACGCCCCCGCGTGACATCCCAGCCAGCGCCGTGTCATTAGTGCTTTAATTACACTCAGACGAGCCGCCAAACACAATTAAGGTTTTCATTTGTGCAGCCGGCAGCAGTCAATCATCTTTCATAATCCATTTATAGAGCCTTTTTTTTTTTTTTTTAAAGCTGAGCCTAATTACTTTTCTCGGGGTATTGTTTACTGAACTAATGGAGGGATAATTTGATTTGTGCGAATGTCTGCTCATTTCAATGTACTCTGCTCATTGCCATCGCACACGTCAATCAAGATTGCTTCTCGTCACATGTTTTGTTATATTAAACATTTTTTTACTATTTGGACAGGGGTGGGCAATCTAGAGCACAAGGAGATGATTTGATCGGGCCTTCAAAGCAATTATATAAACAAATAGTAAGTTAAGACTATTAACTATTTAAAAACTGTGGAGGATGCATATATGTTTAAGAGTTCTTTCTTTCTACATAGCCATGTTTAGAGTACCTAGTACTTTTCCTTTGTATATTCTACCAGTTTCTTTCGACATTTCTGATGCCTGGTTAGTGTCTTCACCCTTGGAATGTGAAGACAACCCCCACTGGTTCCTTATCAGTGTTGCGAGGGGGAGATGGGGGTTTTCTTTGTGTGCAAAGGAGTTGGTTTTTCCGTTTGGATGTCTTATCAACTAGAGTATCTGATATGAATGTATTGGTTAAACTGATTTCCTAAAACTTTAGTAAAACTTGAAAATATTCCAATTCTGTCTTGATGGTCCTTCTTACTCAGCATATATGCCATTGAAAGAATTTGGGATTGACCAGTAACTTAGATTCCCTGGGGGGAAGAACTGGTCTGACGCAACAAAACCTTTAAAGGGGAACTGCATTTTTTGTGGGATTTTGCATATTGCATAAAATCGTTTTAGCTCTATTTATTATATTGAAATACAATAGGAAATGAGGCGTGTAACTAATCCAAAATGTGTATGTGTGCGACTATGTGTAGTGATTATATGTTGAGTGTTACCGGGAGTGTTGAGCGAGGTGCGGAAGTCCAAGAGGGCAAGGCAAGCTCGGAGATCCAAAGACATGCAGGAGGTTAGGGGCAAGAGCGAGGCGTCAAAAGTCCGTGTCCAGGGGGGAGGTCGGGATCCGAAAGGGCAGCCAGGGAACCGGAGGGAATACGGGGAGACAAGACACACAGCTGGTAACCAGGAAACGGAGGAATGCTGTGTGCGGGAACAGGTAGCTACGTTCTGGCCCGGAACGCAGATGACTGCGCATTGGAATTCGCCCGGGCCGTGACATATTGTTCATTATCATTATGACAGAAATGACGATGGACGTTATTTATTTACATATTTTGCATTCTAAATATAAAAAAAATGCGATCAAAACTTTGCTTACTATGGAGCCTACAAGAGCCTGTAAAGCCCTTAAAAAGACATTCACACACCTACATTAAGGTTTTATATTCAAAACCCAAAACCAGTGAAGTTAGCACGTTGTGTAAATGGTAAATAAAAACAGAATACAATGATTTACAAATTATTTTCAACTTATATTCAATTGAATAGACTACAAAGACATTTTATTTAATGTTCGAACTGGAAAACTTTTGTTATTTTTTGCAAATATTAGCTCATTTGTTTCAACAAAGCTGGCACAAGTGGCAAAAAGGACTGAGAAAGTTGAGGAATTTTCATCCAACACTTATTTGGAACATCCCACAGGTGAACAGGCTAATTGGGAACAGGTGGGTGCCATGATTGAGTATAAAAGCAGCTTCAATGGAATTCTCAGTCATTCACAAACAAGGATGGGGCGAGGGTCACCACTTTGTCAACAAATCCATGAGAAAATTGTCCAACAGTTTAAGAACAACATTTTTCAACGAGCTATTGCAAGGAATTTTGGGATTTCACCATCTACGGTCCGTAACCTTACTGTAGACAAGTATGGCCCCCTTACGACATTTTAGCGAAAAAAAGTAAAAAAAAAAAAAAGCATTTTCTGCCATTTTCAGGTTTTGTCGGGACTCCTAAAGACGTTTTGAGAAATCTCCTACAACTACAGGACAAGTATTGTGATGCTGAAGTCCGTTTTTAAAATTTTGTGTAAGGGTCCCCTCTTACGACATTTTAGCTAAAAAAAGTTTGGAAAAAAAATGCATTTTCTGCCATTTTCAGGTTTTGTTGAGACTCCAAAAGACGTTTTGAGACATCTCCTACAACTGCAGGACAAGTATTGTGATGCTGAAGTCTGTTTTTAAAATGTTGTGTAAGGGTCCCCTCTTACGACATTTTAGCGAAAAAAAGTTTGCCCAAAAAAATTTTTTTCTGCCATTTTCGGGTTTTGTCGGGACTCCTGATGACGTTTTGAGACATCTCCTACAACTACAGCACCAAAATTGTGCTGCTGAAGCAAGTCCGTTTTTTTTAACTTTTTGTACGACATTTTAGCGAAAAAAAGTTTTCAAAAAAATTGCATTTTCTGCCATTTTCGGGTTTTTCCGGGATTCCTGATGACGTTTTGAGACATTTCCTACAACTACAGCCCCAGTATTGTGCTGTTGAAGCAAGTCCCTTTTTTAAAAAAAAATGTTAGCGAAAATTTATTTTCCAAAAAAAAGCATCTTCTGACATTTTTGGGTTTTGTCGGGACTCCTGATGACATTTTTAAACATCCCCTACAACTACAACACCAGTATTGTGCTGCTGAAGCAAGTCCGTTTTTTTGATATTTTTGTAAGGGTCCCCTCTTACGACATTTTAGCTAAAAAAAGTTTTTGTTTAAAATGCATTTTCTGCCTTTTTCGGGTTTTGTCGGGACTCCTGATGAGGTTTTGAGACATCTCCTACAACTACAGCACCAGTATTGTGCTGCTGAAGCAAGTCCGTTTTTTTGATATTTTTGTAAGGTTCCCCCCTTACGACATTTTAGCGAAAAGTTAAAAAAAATTTTTTTTTAAATCTGTAATTTACGGTGTTGTAGGGACTCCTGATGAAGTTTTGAGACACCGCCTACAACTACAGGACAAGTATTGTGATGCTGAAGCAAGTCCGTTTTTTAATTTTTTTTGTAAGGGTCCCCCTTTACGTCATTTTAGCTAAAAAATGTGTTCGTAAAATATGCATTTTCTGCCTTTTTCGGGTTTTGTCGGGACTCCTGATGAGGTTTTGAGACATCTCCTACAACTACAGCACCAGAATTGTGCTGCTGAAGCAAGTCCGTTTTTTTGAATTTATTTTAGCGAAAAAAAGTTTTCCCAAAAAAAGCATTTTCTGGCTTTTTCGGGTTTTGTCGGGACTACTGATGACGTTTTGAGACATCTCCTACAACTACAGCACCAGTATTGTGCTGCTGAAGCAAGTCTGTTTTTGTTTTGTTTTGTGTAAGTGTCCCCCTTTACGAAGTTTTAGCGAAAAAAAGTTTTCAAAAAATATGCATTTCCTGCCATTTTCGGGTTTGGTAGGGACTCCTGATGAGGTTTTGAGACATCTCCTACAACTACAGCACCAGTATTGTGCTGCTGAAGCAAGTCTGTTTTTTTTTATTTTTTACGACATTTTAGCAAAAAATGTTTTCTAAAAATATGCATTTTCTGCCATTTTCGGGTTTTGTTGGGACTCCTGATGAGGTTTTGAGACATCTCCTACAACTATAGCATCAGTATTGTGCTGCTGAAGCAAGTCCATTTTTTATTTTTATTTTTGTGTAAAGGTCCCCCCTTACGACATTTTAGCAAAAAAAAGTTTTTAAAAATATGCATTTTCTGCAATTTTCGGGTTTTATCTGGACTCCTGATGAGGTTTTGAGACATCTCTTACAACTACAGGACAAGTATTGTAATGCTGAAGTGCGTTTTTAAAATTTTGTGTAAGGGTCCCTCCTTACGACATTTTAGCGAAAAAAAAGTTTTCCAAAAATAAAAATTTTCGTCCATTTTCAGGTTTTGTCGGGACTCCTGATGAGGTTTTGAGACATCTCCTACAACTACAGGAAAAGTATTGTGCTGCTGAAGCAAGTCTGTTTTTATTTTAATTTTTGTGTAAGGGTCCCCCTTACGACATTTAAACGAAAAAAAGTTTTCAAAAAAAATGCATTTTCTGCCATTTTCGGGTTTTGTCGGGACTCCTGATGACGTTTTGAGACATCTCCTACAACTACAGCACCAGTATTGTGCTGCTGAAGCAAGTCCATTTTTATTTTTTATTTTTGTGTGAATGTGAATGTTGTCTGTCTATCTGTGTTGGCCCTGCGATGAGGTGGCGACTTGTCCAGGGTGTACCCCGCCTTCCGCCCGATTGTAGCTGAGATAGGCTCCAGCGCCCCCCGCTACCCCGAAGGGAATAAGCCGTAGAAAATGGCTGGCTGGATGGATGGTCCCCCCTTACGACATTTTAGCAAAAATTTTTTTTTTTTAATATGCATTTTCTGCCATTTTCGGGTTTTGTCTGGACTCCTGATGAGGTTTTGAGACATCTCCTACAACTACAGGACAAGTATTGTGCTGCTGATTCAAGTCCGTTTTTTAAATTGTTGTGTAAGGGTCCCCCCTTACGTCATTTTAGCGAAAAAAAGTTTTCCAAAAATATAAATTTTCGGCCATTTTCGGGTTTTGTCGGGACTCCTGATGAGGTTTTGAGACATCTCCTACAACTACAGGATAAGTATTGTGCTGCTGAAGCAAGTCCATTTTTATTTTTATTTTTGTGTAAGGGTCCCCCCTTAGGACATTTTAGCGAAAAAAAGTTTTCAAAAAATATGCATTTTCTGCCATTTTCGGGTTTTGTCGGGACTCCTGATGACGTTTTCCGACATCTCCTACAACTACAGCACCAGTATTGTGCTGCTGAAGCAAGTCTGTTTTTTGAATTTTTTGTGTAAGGGTCCCCACATGACATTTTATTGAAAAAAAGTTTAAAAAAAACAAACATTTTCTATCATTTACGGGTTTTGTCGGGACTCCTGATGATGTTTTGAGACATCTCCTACAACTACAGCACCAGTATGGTGCTGCTGAAGCAAGTCCAATTTTAAAACATTTTGTGTAAGTGTCCCCCCTTACGTCATTTTAGCGAAAAACAGTTTTCCAAAAATATACATTTTCGGCCATTTTCGGGTTTTGTCGGGACTCCTGATGACGTTTTGAGACATCTCCTACAACTACAGCACCAGTATTGTGCTGCTGAAGCAAGTCCATTTTTTATTTTTATTTTTGTGTGAATGTGAATGTTGTCTGTCTATCTGTGTTGGCCCTGCGATGAGGTGGCGACTTGTCCAGGGTGTACCCCGCCTTCCGCCCGATTGTAGCTGAGATAGGCTCCAGCGCCCCCCGCTACCCCGAAGGGAATAAGCCGTAGAAAATGGATGGCTGAATGGATGGTCCCCCCTTACGACATTTTAGCAAAAAAAAGTTTTTAAAAATATGCATTTTCTGCCATTTTCGGGTTTTGTCTGGACTCCTGATGAGGTTTTGAGACATCTCCTACAACTACAGGACAAGTATTGTGCTGCTGATTCAAGTCCGTTTTTTAAATTGTTGTGTAAGGGTCCCCCCTTAGGACATTTTAGCGAAAAAAAGTTTTCAAAAAATATGTATTTTCTGCCATTTTCGGGACTCCTGATGACGTTTTCCGACATCTCCTACAACTACAGCACCAGTATTGTGCTGCTGAAGCAAGTCTGTTTTTTGAATTTTTTTGTGTAAGGGTCCCCCCTTACGACATTTTAGCGGATTTTTTTTTTTAAATATTAATTTTCTGCCATTTTCCGGTTTTATCGGGACTCCTGATGACGTTTTGAGACATCTCCTACAACTACAGCACCAGTACTGTGCTGCTGAAGCAAGTCTGTTTTTTTTAATTTTGTGTAAGGGTCCCCCTTTACGAAATTTTAGCGAAAAAAAGTTTAAAAAAAATATGCATTTCCTGCCATTTTCGGGTTTGGTAGGGACTCTTGATGAGGTTTTGAGACATCTCCTACAACTACAGCACCAGTATAGTGCTGCTGATGCAAGTCTGTTTTTTTTTATTTTTGTGTAAGGGTCTCCCCCCTTACGACATTTTAGCAAATTTTTTTTTCCAAAAAACATATTTTCTGCCATTTTCGGGTTTTGTCGGGACTCCTGATGACGTTTTGAGACATCTCCTACAACTACAGCACCAGTATTGTGCTGCTGAAGCAAGTCTGTATTTAAAATTTTTTGTGTAAGTGTCCCCCCTTATGACATTTTAGCAAAAAAAGTTTTCCAAAAATATTAACTTTCTATCATTTACGGGTTTTGTAGGGACTCCTGATGACGTTTTGAGACATCTTCTACAACTACAGCACCAGTATTGTGCTGCTGAAGCAAGTCCGTTTTTAAAAATTGTTGTGTAAGTGTCCCCCCTTACCTCATTTTAGCGAAAAAAAGTTTTCCAAAAATATAAATTTTCGGCCATTTTCGGGTTTTGTCGGGACTCCTGATGAGGTTTTGAGACATCTCCTACAACTACAGGAGAAGTATTGTGCTGCTGAAGCATGTCCGTTTTTATTTTTTTTTGTGTGTAAGGGTCCCCCCTTACGACATTTTAGCGAAAAAATGTTTTCAAAAAATATGCATTTTCTGCCATTTTCGGGTTTTGTTGGGACTCCTGATGATGTTTTGAGACATCTCCTACAACTACAGCACCAGTATTGTGATGCTGAAGCAAGTCCAATTTTAAAACATTCTGTGTAAGTGTCCCCCCTTACGTCATTTTAGCGAAAAACAGTTTTCCAAAAATATGCATTTTCTGCCATTTTCGGGTTTTGTTGGGACTCCTGATGATGTTTTGAGACATCTCCTACAACTACAGGACAAGTATTGTGATGCTGAAGTCCGTTCTTTAAATTTTTGTGTAAGGGTCCCCCCCTTACGACATTTTAGCGGATTTTTTTTTTTTTTTTAATATTAATTTTCTGCCATTTTCGGGTTTTGTCGGGACTCCTGATGACGTTTTGAGACATCTCCTACAACTACAGCACCAGTATTGTGCTGCTGAAGCAAGTCCGTTTTTAACATTTTTGTGTAAGGGTCCCCCCTTATGACATTTTAGCGATTTTCTTTTTTCAAAATATATGCATTTTCCGCCATTTTCAGGTTTTATCGGACCTCATGATGACATTATGAGACGTCTCCTACAACTACAGCACCAGTCTTGTGCTGCTGAAGCAAATCCGTTTTTTTTATTTTTGTGTCCCTTATGACATTTTAGCGAAAAAAAGTTTAAAAAAAATATAAATTTTCTGTCATTTACGGGTTTTGTAGGGACTCCTGATGAGGTTTTGAGACATCTCCTACAACTACAGCACCAGTATTGTGCTGCTGAAGCAAGTCAGTTTTATTTTTATTTTTGTGTAAGGGTCCCCCCCTTATGACATTTTAGCCTGCATTTCTTTGTCTTCTTAGTTAGATTAGATTTGTTTACCACTCTGCCAGCATTGATTTGTCGGTTAGAGTGAGGTCAGTCAATACTAAGATGCCTGAAAAGACATTCTCAAAAAGATTTGCCCAGTGCTCAAACACTGATAGAGTGGTAGTTCACAGACTGTAGGCGGTTGATACGAACTGAAATCCTTTATAAAGGTCTCCTGGTATGCAAAAATGACTTCTTAATTACTGTATAGCAGTGTTTTTCAACCACTGTGCCGCGGCACACTAGTGTGCCGTGAGATACAGTTTGGTGTGCCTTGGGAGATTATCTAATTTCACCTATTTGGGTTAAAAATATTTTTTGCAAACCAGTAATTATAGTCTGCAAATGATGTGTTGTTGTTGAGTGTCGGTGCTGTCTAGAGCTCGGCAGAGTAACCGTGTAATACTCTTCCATATCAGTAGGTGGCAGCCGGTAGCTAATTGCTTTGTAGATGTCGGAAACAGCGGGAGGCAGGGTGCAGGTAAAAAAGGTGTATAATGCTTAAACCAAAAATAAACAAAAGGTGAGTGCCCCTAAGAAAATGCATTGAAGCTTAAGGAAGGCTATGCAGAACGAAACTAAAACTGAACTTGCTACAAAGTAAACAAGAACAGAATGCTGGACGACAGCAAAGACTTACTGTACTTATGTGACAGGTCGTGAATACACCTACTTTGAGACAAGAGCTATATTGATGCATGCTTGGTTATGGTTTAAAGTCATATCCAACAATTGCGACAACAACTTTTTACTGTCAACTGAGTTTCGCTTTTTAATGATTTCTGCTGGTGGTGTGCCTCCGCATTTTTTCAACGCAAAAAATTAGCCTTGGCTCAAAAAAGGTTGAAAAACACTGCTGTATATGACTCCTTAAGGGCTTAAGTTATATATATGAGTAAAATCTATCATCTATCTCACTTACTTGCTACACGTTTAATGGAAGAAGCGATAAAACTGTTGCTTTTGACGTTTTGGAATGAAAAATCACCTTCCTCAAGGACCCACCCCTTACAAGGTGAACCCACCCTGTGTATATGCCCACATCTTTACAGTGGACCGTTTAGTTGTTTTTTGTTTTATAAAAGGCTTCGCTAAACATCTTGAATGAAAGCATGGAGCTCTGCCAACTAGCCATCAGTCAGCAACAGATTTTTTTAATTATTTAATTTTTCTTCATTGAATAGGCATACTTGGCATGATGCTACTGTTAAATTGTGACTGTAATGCAATATTGTATGTATGCATCTATTACTAGCAGGCGCGTGCACATATTTTGGGTTTGGAAGCTCACGCCAGAAAAATGAACACTCTTTGCAAAAATGTTCCATGAAATTATTTGTTATTATAAAAAGCAGGATATTTTCAACTGATATAGTAAAACATGCAAACTCAAAATGTCAAATGATCAAATAAAATTAAAATATATACCGGTACAAAAATAAATGTGTACACATTAGTTTTTTTCTGTTTTCTGAGTTGAAACATAAGCCGCAGTTTAGACTGAGGGTTAACATTATATGATTTTTGGTGGTATGTTCGTTTCTACAAACCCCAAAACCAGTGAAGTTGGCACGTTGTGTAAGTGGTAAATAAAAACAGAATACAATGATTTGCAAATCCTTTTCAATAGACTGCAAAGACAAGATAATCAATGTTCGAACTGGAAAACATTGTTATTTTTTGCAAATATTAGCTCATTTGGAATTTGATGCCTGCAACATGTTTCAAAAAAGCTGGCACAAGTGGCAAAAAAGACCGAGGAAGTTGAGGAATGCTCATCAAACACTTATTTGGAACATCCCACAGGTAAACAGGCTAATTGGGAACAGGTGGGTGCCATGATTGGGTATAAAAGCAGCTTCCGTGAAATGCTCAGTCATTCACAAACAAGGATGGGGCGAGGGTCACCACTTTGTGAACAAATGCGTGAGCAAATTGTCCAACAGTTTAAGAACAACATTTCTCAACCAGCTATTGCAAGGAATTTAGGGATTTCATCATCTACGGTCCGTAATATCATCAAAAGGTTCAGAGAATCTGGAGTAATCACTGCACGTAAGCGAAGATATTACGGACCTTCGATCCCTCAGGCGGTACTGCATCAAAAAGCGACATCAGTGTGTAAAGGATATCACCATATAGGCTCAGGGACACTTCTGAAAATCACTGTCAGTAACTACAGTGTGTCGCTACATCTGTAAGTGCAAGTTAAAACTGTACCAAGCAAAGCGAAAGTCTTTTATCAACAACACCCAGAAACGCTGCTGGCTTCGCTGGGCTCGAGCTCATCTAAGATGGACTGATGCAAAGTGTAAAAGTGGTCTGACGAGTCCACATTTCAAATTGTTTTTGGAAACTGTGGACAAAGAGGGAAAAAGTCGCAAAGTTGAAAAGCCAGCATCTGTGATGGTATGGGGGTGTTATAGTGCCCAAGGCATGGGTAACTTACACATCTGTGAAGGCACCATTAATGGTGAAAGGTACATACAGGTTTTGGAGCAACATATGTTGCCATCCAAGCAACGTTATCATGGACGCCCCTGCTTATTTCAGCAAGACAATGCCAAGCCACGTGTTACCACAGCGTGGCTTCATAGTAAAAGAGTGCGGGTACTAGACTGGCCTGTCTGTAGTCCAGACCTGTCTCCCATTGAAAATGTGTGGCGCATTATGAAGCCTAAAATACGACAACGGAGACCCCGGACTGTTGAACAACTTAAGCTGTACATCAAGCAAGAATGGGAAAGAATTCCACCTGAAAAGCTTCAAAAATTGGTCTCCTCAGTTGTTAAATGTTTACTGAGTGTTGTTAAAAGGAAAGGCCATGTAACACAGTGATAACAATTCAAAGTTAATGATTATTTTGCAAAAACAAATACGTTTCTCCACTCTTGTCTTTGCAGTCTATTCAATTGAATATAGGTTGAAAAGGATTTGCAAATCATTGTATTCTGTTTTTATTTACCATTTACACGAGTCAACTTCACTGGTTTTGGGTTTTGTATTTCCAATATACTATTGTAAGACCTTGAAATACAAAAGTATAACATGGGACCAGAAGGCAAAGAAATTGAATATTTGTCGGTGGCCAAGAAAAGATGTATTTGCTTTTAACATGCAAAGTGTCGGGAGCAAGACCAGCAAACAATTACGCAAAAGCATTGCAAAAAATTTCCAGAAAGGAAACTCAATTGCTTTTACTGTATAAACTAAAAGGTACAGTCACTAAAAAAAATCCATCATTGTCCATCATCCACATGACCTCTCGTCTAGACCATTACTCCAATCAAATGCAAATGTGCAATGTTTTTTCCCCCCAATGTGCACGTCCAGCAGGGGACAATGACAATGAGCAACATCGTTTTAGATGGAAGTGGGTTATGGTGAAGCCCCTCAGGGTATTTCGGTGGAATGGGGCTGCAGTAAAAAATGCAGGAGTGAGACCCCAACAAGAACCACTGCTATGAATAACCTGACAGGTTCTCTGAGAAGAGAAGCTGAGGTGGCCCTAATGAGGCCACTGGACTATACAATCTGTGTGGAAATAGACATATACTGTAAATGGGGCCATCTTTGCGTCCTCTATCATCTCAGGGAAGGAACACCAATAGCATAAATATTTATATAAATATGACGGCGTGGAAGTGTAGGGGAAAGTGCGAGATGTATACTTGGGCTTTAGCAAAGTTTGAAGACTCATCATCATCATAAATGTTGAGATAAAATAATTATAGATGTGAGCGTTCAACGCTAAGCTTGCTTGGATCAAATAAAGAATGTCTAACACTACAGCTATATTTAAAAATCCAAAACTAGTTTGTTTCACCAGGATGGCAAACAAAAAATTAGGGATGTCCGATATTATCGGACTGCCGATAGTATCGGCCGATAAATGATTTAAAATGTAATATCGGAAATTATCGGTATCGGTTTAAAAAATATTGGTATCGGTTTCAAAAAGTAAAATGTATGACTTTTTAAAACGCCGCTGTGTACACGGACATAGGATGAAGTACCGGGCGCCAATAAACCTTGAAGGCACTGCTATCTATGGCTTTTCACACACTCACAATTGAATGCAAGGCGTACTTGATCAATAGCCATACAGGTCACACTGAGGGTGGCCGTATAAACAACTTTAACACTGTTACAAATATGCGCCACACTGTGAACCCACACCAAACAAGAATGACAAACATCCGCAAGTTATACTCTTGCATCTTTAATGCCCATAACTGTAGTGTGTTCAAGAACTCTCAGAGGCATCACAAGGTTTTAAAGACAGCGGGAGTCTAAGAAATACATATAATCATAATGATAATGATGTGATATTGGGATTCGTATAACCCACTGATGATAATTCAATGTGAATCAGCTGATCATACACTCTTAAATAAAGTAGGAAAATTTGAAAGATGATATAATATTTAACTGAATAATAGTGGGTTATATGATTATTAAAATTCATCTTCTAAAAACGTTATATTACATTTGTTGGCACTTTTTTGTAGAAACAAAAAAACAAAGCTACTTTTATTTAAACAATAATACCAAATTATAAAGAAGTTTTATCTGGATATGTTCGAGATATGTTTATCAACTCAAACACTTAATTAGGTTTTGTACGCAGTGGCGGGCCGTGCGTTTCCCACCTAGGCCTCTAGGTAGGCGTGTGGGAAAAAAATCGATTCAAATTCGAATCGCGATTCTCACGTTGTGCGATTCAGATCGATTTATTTATTTATTTATTTATTTTTTTTAATTAATCAATCCAACAAAACAATACACAGCAATACCATAACAATGCAATCCAATTACAAAACAAACCCCGACCCAGCAACACTCAGAACTGCAATAAACAGAGCAATTAAGAGGAGACACAAACACGACACAGAACAAACCAAAAGTAGTGAAACAAAAATGAATATTATCAACAACAGTATCAATATTAGTTACAATTTCAACATAGCAGTGATTAAAAATCCCTCATTGACATTATCATTAGACATTTATAAAAATAAAAATTAATGAACAATAGTGTTACAGTGGCTTACACTTGCATCGCATCTCATAAGCTTGACAACACACTGTGTCCAATATTTTCACAAAGATAAAATAAGTCATATTTTTGGTTCATTTAATAGTTAAAACACATTTACATTATTGCAATCAGTTGATAAAACATTGTCCTTTACAATTATAAAAGCTTTTTAAAAAAATCTACTACTCTGCTTGCATGTCAGTAGACTGGGGTAGATCCTGCTGAAATCCTATGTACTGACTGAATAGAGAATCCTTTTGAAGCGGGAAAATATCGTTTTTGAATCGAGAATCGTGTTGAATCGGAAAAAATCGATTTTGAATCGAATCGTGACCCCAAGAATCGATATTGAATCGAATCGCGGGACACCCAAAGATTCGCAGCCCTACCTCCAGTGATGTCCGACTTCAATCATTAGCTCTCAAAATACCATCATTTATGTCACCACATGACCATTGCTGGAGAAATACTACACAGGAACACATTTACGCACTACTGATCATTGAAGCACCTCAACAGTGTACAAAACATGTTATTTTCTGGCGCATTTAAAAATCAATCAACCTGCCTCAGCGACTAAAACATATCTTTTGGGGTACTGTCAAAATTAAAAATTTCAAAAAACATTAAATGTGAAAAAATAAAATATTTGAACTCACAATTTATAGCACCTATTCGACGCCGTATAAGCCAGTGGTACCCCTTGTCGTCGGCTTCTTTGAGTGGAAATGGTGGGCATTTCCTATTTCATCGCCAGAACAGTTGAGCTAGCTTCCGGGGTTGGCCGACATCGTCTTACAAGATGTAGTTTCTCTTTAAATATCCTTCTTGAAAATGGCCTTGCAAATATATATCTGCCACCGAATCAGCGTTTTGTTCTCCTTCTCTGCTATCCCGGTCTGGCTACGGCGCAACACTTCCTGCTAATTTGAAACTTGTGATTGGATACTCACTTTGGAATGACAAGTGAGTATCCAATCACAGTCTCAATAACATCAGGCTACTGTTGCGTTTGGACCAGTTGTTCCTCCCAGGGAATTCAAGTCGCTGGTCGCTCCCAAGCTCTTTACGACACTTAAAGCTGAGTAGAAGAACCACCAGAGACAGAATAGGTATTTTGTAATATATTTGCAAAGCTTTGTAAATATACTGAGACAAGTCCAGCATAGAACATTCAATCGCATAGCTAAGATGGTCTGCCCCCCAAAATGAAAACCCTCTCTTCTATAAAGTCTCTCTCCCTCCCACCCTCGTTGTCTTGTCTTTCCAGCCTAAACACATGCCCATTGTCCTCCGCACCTGGACATAAGAATAGATAAGAAGAAGGAGTATCTCTCTTTCTTACATTCCATATTCAAGGTTAGCACACAGTATTTGCAGACAACCAAAAGACCACAATTGGAAGAAAAACATTAGCTGTTTTGTAATATGATTATGAAATTAAAGAAGTAACACTTAAATACGGATATATGTAAATATCTGCCTCCGACACTACCTAGATAGGCTACTGTCAACAACTTGTGATCTGATTGGCTATCGCAACTGTCTATCAACTGTATGTGTTCTCAAATTCATCCGCTAATGGTCCCGGTGAGTATCCAATCACAGGACGCGTAAATGTCACGTTCAACAACAACTCCTGATTTGATTGGCTATCGCAATTGTCTATCAACTGTATGTGTCCGTTCACTTACAGTGCACGGACGCCCGTATTGTTGATTCTGAAGGCCCAGGGCAGATTTGGTACAGCATGGCAACATAAGCTTGCTGAATTCTGATTGGATACAAACACTAACCTAAACACAACAGCACTGGAAGGAGCATAATATGACATGAAGAGAATATATATTTAGGGAAAGTACATTAAAAAAATAATTTTATCTTTAATTATGATCATGATTTCTGGTTATGTTAGGCCAGCAGAGAAGGCCTTGCTGGCCCTGACGGCACACCACTGTTTGCCCAGATTTTGGTGCCACCGCCCTGACTGTGATATAGTGCATGGAATACTAAGCAGAAGTCCCTTTGGCCTCGCTGGCTTACTTATTTGTGTTTTTGCAAAAAAAGAAGTGACTGGAAAAAAAAGGTTAGCACAAGACACATGAACACCTATGTGAATATGAATAGTATGCCCTTCAATAAGGTCACACTGTTGTCTCCTTGGTGATAGGCCCCCATTAAGAATCTGATAACAGCACCACTGTGCAAAAAAAAAACAAGGGGGCGGTGGCGTGATTTGACAACGACTGGATTTGTCAAACCCCTCGGGACAAGATCCATTGAGGGATCGATGCACCACAAGAGGCGCCATAACGCAGTATAAACACGACTTTTAGTGCAGGCTCTTTGCCAGCTCGCAAAAGTGTCCTGAATGACCTTAATCCAGCATTTAGCCCGAGGGGTGTAAATGCTGGGGGATGCGTGACCCCAACTAGGACAGTAAAAATGCACACACACACATGCATTTTGATAGAAACACATTGTATTTGTATTGGGAAAGCATCAAGTGTTAATGCATTTTTTTTTTTTTTGCACAAGATGTAATACAAACAATTAATAACAATAATTGAAATTTGTTATATATTGTATATATTATCTAAAAATGTAATATAATATATTAATATCATATATCAGTATATATTATATACTGTATACAGTATATAATATGTAAATATTACATATATGTTATATTGCTACTATTGTAAATTTTTAGGCTACTTTATACTTGCATTATCCTTTCCATCCTTGCCCTTTCCATCCTTTGTAACTGAGCTATTGCATACCTGCCAACTACTCCGGTTTTCCCGTAATTAGTACGGTTTTCATCAACCTATTCCGGGTTACGGTTGCAGTGATAAAAAATATGTTTTTTCATTAATTAAAAAAAATTTTTTTTTTTTTTAAAGTTTTATTCACGAAATCGCGTAACAACAATGACAATCGACACTGCTTCCCGTAACTTCCTATCGAGCCATTCCGAATGCCATGCGCGAGGCTATTTATAGCACTGCTGCCAAGCACGAGGCACAAGTTGCCATTGTTTCCAAACGAGCGAACGAGTCTTAAACCGAAAAGAAAACTGCAGTCATTCCTTGAAGAATATTCAAAAGCCTATCCGGGAATAATTATCCGTTCCAAAAAGGGTGAAAACTACGCGAATTGCACCTTGTGCAGACAAGATTTTTCGATCGGACACGGAGGAATTAGCGATGTAAAAGACCACGTTGGGACAAAAAAACACAAGTCTAATGCCGTTGCTAGCGATACAAGTGGAAAACTTTCAACGTTTTTCGTCGCCCAAACAGATTCTTTTGATGTGATAAATGCCAAAGTTTTATTTACGGAGGCAATAATTGAGCATGGACTTCCAATCGCACTGGCTGATCACAAGGTTGACAGGATAACTGGCATTAACTGTCAAAATAATTTCAAACTATTGAAGTTAGCTTACAGAATAAACATGTCAATCAACCCATATGATTTTTGCTGTAATATTTTTGTTTTGAAAAGTCACTGTGACTGATAGAAAAGGGATGGTTTTAGCAACATTTTAACCTGTCTGAATGCTAATAATCATTTTGCGTCTGTCTAAGTCTAAATGTATAATATATTGACATGACAAAAACAGATATATATATATATATATATATATATATATATATATATATATATATATATATATATATATATATATATATATATATATATATATATATACGGGACGGGGTGGCGCAGTGGAAGAATGGCCGTGCGCGACCCGAGGGTCCCTGGTTCAATCCCCACCTAGTACCAACCTCGTCATGTCCGTTGTGTCCTGAGCAAGACACTTCACCCTTGCTCCTGATGGGTGCTGGTTAGCGCCTTGCATGGCAGCTCCCTCCATCAGTGTGTGAATGTGTGTGTGAATGGGTAAATGTGGAAGCAGTGTCAAAGCGCTTTGAGTACCTTGAAGGTAGAAAAGCGCTATACAAGTACAACCCATTTATCATTTATCATTATTTATATATATATATATTTTTTTTTTTTGATACAAAAAAGAATATATATCTTTTTTTTATGCAAAAAAAACAAAAAGAAAAAAAGAAAAAAGATATATATATAAAACAAAAAGAAAAAAAGATATATATATATATCTTTTTTCTTTTTGTTTTTTTTGCATAAAAAAAAGATATAGATGATTCTTTTTTTGTATAAAAAAAAAGAAGATATATATATATATATAGATATATATATATATATATATATATATATATATATATATATATTTTTTTTTTTTTTTTTTTTTTTAATTCTGAAGGCCCTGGGCAGATTTGGTACAGCATGGCAACATAAGCTAGCTGAATTCTAATTGGATACAAAAAAAAAAAAAAAAAAAAAAAGAAGAAAAAAAAAAAAAAAAGATATATATATATATGTATGTATATATATATATATTATTTTTTATGTATCATGGGATTGTTCCATCTAGTCCTAAAATGTAACTAAAACACAACATATACACATTTTATATATTTATTTTCATTGGTGGAAACTGAATTAATTGATTAAGACAACAGAAAATATATTATATTGTGTTGCTATAACATTTTATCATCATCAGAACCTGAGATCTATAACATCAGTCATCAGTTTTTCTTTTCATCAAAGATCCCGTCAACAAATGTGCATTGTATTTGTTTGTATACAATCATGCATGTTGTTGTTTTTTCCTGTGAATCACTTCGGGAAAAGTGCTATAAATGTTACTTACTTACATACACACATTTTAGAACATTTTTCTGTATTTTTTTACAAATACATTTTTTTTTTTAAATATTAAATATCTTTTTATATATAGTAGATAAATGGCCCGGCCTTCAACAGATCAAAAATACACAATTTATTTAGTTGTGTAATTGTGTTTGCATGTCTGTCAAGCATTTGGCCACCAGGTGGCACTCTCAATTAAGTGTACATGCTGAACAGCCTCTTCTTTTTAGTGTATCAATAATGGATATTTACAAGAATATTTAACCTAGAGTTGTTTTGACTAATTACTTCCTGTTGTATTCCACAAACAAATGGTTAGATCACTCTGATTGGATCAGACTGTCGATAGTTGATGGTTATTCAGCCATAGCTTTGATTAAAAAAATATATGCATGGTTTACATTTTGATGGAAATACAGCATTTAATGATATTTTCCACTTCTCACAAGTGATTGAGTCATTAACCTGATGGACATCATGCAGTCTAAAGAGGACGTCTCATCACAAGAAGTGATCTCATCAGGCTAATAATGAAAGGACATTAATCAGCATGACAATATGTTCTGACCCAATTGCACGGGTCCGACTCATCTGGAAACGAGCCACTCCAGAGGCAGAGAGTGGCCTCTTTGTTTGGAGCTAAAGTGCCGGCTGGAACAAATAAGTAGGCTGACTCCTAATCTTGCAGAATATGCAAATCTGCAGCCACACAGGAGAGGTTAGATGCTAACAAGAGGGTGGTAGTGTTGGTGCTGGGAGGTTCATTTGGATGTCTCCAGCTGACGGAGCATGACCTGACTGGGGACGAATATAGAGGACGTGATGGGGGAAGGAGTGGGTGGATTGGTGCATGACTCCACCGGGAGAACACAGTCAGTGAGCAGGAAACTGGTCGGAGAATCTGTCTGAGCAGCCTGTAATTTACAGTAATAATACTAATAATAATCAAACATTTGGGCCAAAAGGTCTACCTTGATCACCTGTTGGACCTGCGACAGGTAGGACGCCATAATGTTGCTTTGTTGCTATGCTTGGGTGATACATTCAATAAAATAAGATATAAGATAGTCACATTCTGGACGATCTCATTGATTTAGAAATAATTTATTCCCCTCATTTTTACACTATATTCTTATGTAAAAAGATACTAAATGTATTAATTAAAGGTCTGCATTGAATGTAACCATCCTTATACTGTACGTTATATTTGACCCAAACTGTGACTCGGGTTCCGACTCAGTCCATTTTAAAAGTAAAAGTCATAAGTTATTTTGATCGTCTATAGACACATACTGTATATATGACTATGTACATTATGTGTCCATGTTATGCCGATACATGATATATTTTAGTAGGTTTTGGTCCCTAGGAGGAACTAAGTTTGTAATTTGCGTATTTGGCTTTGACCACTCAGTTACATCATTATCTTATTTCTATCTTTATTAAAAGTGGCAAAAAACTACATTTTTAATTGATCATATACTGTGTATTTGTCAGCGTTACTCCTGTACTTATCTATACAATGTATTATTCAATATAGGTGTTTTTGATCATATACAAAACCCAAAACCAGTGAAGTTGGCACGTTGTGTAAATCGTAAATAAAACAAAATACAATGATTTGCAAATTCTTTTCAACTTATTTTCAATTGAATAAACTGCAAAGACAAGCTATTTAATGTTCGAACAGAGAAACCTTTTTTTTTGGCAAATAATCATTAACTTCAAATTTAGTTGCATTGCAAAAAAGTTGGCACACGGGCATTTTTACCACTGTGTTACATGGCCTTTCCTTTTAACAACACTCAGTAAACGTTTGGGAACTGAGGAGACCAATTTTTTAAGCTTTTCAGGTGGAATTCTTTCCCATTCTTGCTTGATGTAGAGCTTAAGTTGTTCAACAGTCCGGGGGTCTCCGTTGTGGTATTTTAGGCTTCATAATGCACCACACATTTTCAATGGGAGACAGGTCTGGACTACAGGCAGGCCAGTCTAGTACCCGCACTCTTTTACTACGAAGCCACGCTGTTGTAACACGTGGCTTGGCATTGTCTTGCTGAAATAAGCAGGGGTGTCCATGAAAAAGACGTTGCTTGGATGGCAACATATGTTGCTCCAAAACCTGTATGTACCTTTCAGCATTAATGGTGCCTTCACAGATGTGTAAGTTACCCATGCCTTGGGCACTAATACATCCCAATACCATCACAGATGCTGGCTTTTGAACTTTGCGCCTTTAACAGTCCGGATGGTTCTTTTCCTCTTTGGTCCGGAAAACACGACGTCCACAGTTTCCAAAACCAATGTGGACTCGTCAGACCATAGACCACTTTTACACTTTGCATCAATCCATCTTAGATGAGCTCAAGCCCAGCGAAGCCGGCGGCGTTTTCTGGGTGTTGTTGATAAATGGCTTTCGCTTTGCATAGTAGAGTTTTAACTTGCACTTACAGATGTAGCGATTCAATGATTTCTCCAGATTCTCTGAACCTTTTGATGATATTACAGACCGTAGATGGTGAAATCCCTAAATTCCATGCAATAGCTCGTTGAGAAATGTTGTTCTTAAACTGTTGGACAATTTGCTCACGCATTTGTTGACAAAGTGGTGACCCTCGCCCCATCCTTGTTTGTGAATGATTGAGCATTTCATGGAAGCTGCTTTTATACCCAATCATGGAACACACCTGTTCCCAATTAGCCTGTTCCCCTGTGGGATGTTCCAAATAAGTGTTTGATGAGCATTCTTCAACTTTCTCAGTCCTTTTTGTCACTTGTGCCAGCTTTTTTGAAACATGTTGCAGGTATCAAATTCCATATGAGCTAATTGCAAAAAATATCAAAGTTGGAACATTAAATATCTTGTCTTTGCAGTCTATTCAATTGAATATAGGTTGAAAAGGATTTGCAAATCATTGTATTCTGTTTTTATTTACCATTTACACAACGAGCCAACTTCCCTAGAAAATTTGTAATTTGGGTATTTGGCTTTGACCACTCAGTTACGTCATAATCTTATTTCCACAATATCTTTATTAAACGTGGCAAAAAAACGTAGTTTTATCGATCATATACTGTGTATTTGTCAGTGTTACTCCTGTACTTATTTATACAATGTGTTATTCGATATAGGTGTTTTTGATCATATATTTTGTGCTTCTTAACACTGCAAAATGCTTTATTTATTCTCTTTTTACTGCATAATTTACAAACTGTAAATTGTGCAAATGTAAACGTGATGGACTTCAATGTAACTTTGTTAAGCATGTATTCAAAATACACAAACTTAGGCGAGATCAGTTGAAAACATGAACGCCATAGAACCTAACATCTTTGTAAGCGGAGAGTTAACGGCCAACAGCTGGCATAGTCTAATCATGACATTCTTTAAAAGCATTTTGAGCCAAGCCTAAGGAGGCGCCATGCATGTACCTTAACTAGTAAATTTAGTTAAGGTCAGCGTGCGCTACAAAAAAAAGCCTTTGCACTCCAAGAAGAGACAAAAATATGCAAAATGTCAATGAAGTTCTGTATTATGAATTTGAGATCAAGGGTGCAGATAACCTGGGAGGTCAATCGATAAGATGATGATTAGTTATGGCGGGGGTCAGCAACCCGTGGCTCTATACTGCCGTCCTCGTGGCTCCCTGGAGCATTTTTAAAAAATGATTGAAAATGGAAAAAGATGGGGGGGAAAAATATTTTTTTGTTTTTGGTATTTTTTTTGTTTGAGGACAAACATGACCCAAACCATCCCAATTGTTAGAAAGCCCACTGTTTAATATGATTGTGTGTATGCTTCACTGATGAGAGTATTTGGTGAACATCGTTTTGTCCTACTAATTTTGGCGGTTCTTGAACTCACCATAGTGTGGACTGTGACACAAGTTTGTTTACATGTAAAATGTTCCACTCCTTTGTCTCATTTTGTCCGCCAAACGTTTTATACTGTGCGTGAATGCACAAAGGTGCGCTTTGTTGATGTTATTGACTTGTTGGAGTGCCAATCAGGCATATTTGGTCAGTGCATGACTGCAAGCTAATCAATGCTAACATGCTATTTAGGCTAGCTCTATGTACATATTGCAGCAATATGCCTCATTTGTAGGTATATTTGAGCTCATTTAATATCCTTTAGTTTTATCCTCATTGTATATAATTTAGATTTGCGTGTCTCATGACTAGGGATGTCCGATATTATCGGACTGCCGATATTACCGGCCGATAAATGCTTTAAAATGTAATATCGGAAATTATCGGTATCGGTTTCAAAATTATCGGTACCGATTTCAAAAAGTAACATTTATGACTTTTTAAAACGCCGCTGTACGGAGTGGTACACGGACGTAGGGAGAAGTACAGAGCGCCAATAAACCTTAAATGCACTTCCTTTGCGTGCCGGCCCAATCACATAATATCTATGACTTTTCAGACACACAAGTGAATGCAATTCATACTTGGTCAACAGCCATACAGGTCACACTGGGGGTGGCCGTATAAACAACTTTAACACTGTTACAAATATGCGCCACACTGTGAACCCACACCAAACAAGAATGACAAACACATTTCGGGAGAACATCCGCACCGTAACACAACATAAACACAACAGACAAATGCCCAGAACCCCTTGCAGCACTAACTCTTCCGGGACGCTACAATATACACCCCACCTCAACCCCGCCCCCCCCAACCCCGCCCACCTCAACCTCCTCATGCTCTCTCAGGGAGAGCATGTCCCAAATTCCAAGCTGCTGTTTTGAGGCATGTTAAAAAAAATAATGCACTTTGTGACTTCAATAATAAATATGGCAGTACCATGTTGGCATTTTTTTTTTCCATAACTTGAGTTGATTGATTTTGGAAAACCTTGTTACATGGTTTAATGCATCCAGCGGGGCATCACAACAAAATTAGGCATAATAATGTGTTAATTCCACGACTGTGTATATCGGTATCGGTTGATATCGGAATCGGTAATTAAGAGTTGGACAATATCGGAATATCGGCAAAAAAGCCATTATCGGACATCTCTAGTCATGACACATTATCTGTATGTAATGTTAGCTGCATTTCAGATAGTTGTTTGTGTGCCATGTTGTTCCAGACCACAGCAAACATTACCTAGCTTGCCAAAGATTGTAATAAATCTATTAAAAGAAGATAACCTGCCGTTTCCTTTAACTTGGACACACACATCTATACCTTTGGCCATTAAAAGCCAGTCATTTCCAGGAGTTCTCTCACCTTCTGAGTAGCCTCTGGTTTCTAATGTTGTAAAAATATGTAGAATAAATATCAAATTTCAACATTTCTGTCAACGAAGATTTGCTTCAGCCTGCGACTCATAGTCATTTTGATAGTAGGCTATTATAGATAATATAGACACTTACATCATGTGTTGCCTTCATTATAACACTTATATAAGGCTTTTCATTTGTTTCGGCTCCGGACAGATTAGTTTTTTGGTTCAATATGGCTCTTTCTACGTTTTGGGTTGCCCCTGAGTTATGGCAATTGTACACAAGTAGCACACATTAAATATCTATTGTGTTTGTGTTTGCAGCATATTGGAACGTACCCGAAAGGAAGCCATGGCTCTGACAAGTCCGCCCAAAGGATGCGGTTCCGGCATTGGTTCTATTTATTACAACCTGTGTGACCTGACCGTGGTGTGGGGGGTGGTGGTGGAGGCCCTCGCCGCCACCGGTGTGATGACCTCCTTTGTTCTCTTCGTCATCCTCATGGCCTACCTGCCTTTTGTGAGAGATAAGAAAAGGAAAGGTATGGTGGCCTTGCAGGCAAGCGTTCTGGTGTTCACACTGGGACTTTTCGGTCTTACCTTCGCCTTCGTTGTGGGCCGCTACTCCGCCAGCTGTGCCGCGCGCAGGTTCCTCTTCGGCGTTTTGTTCTCGGGATGCCTGGCCTGCCTGGTGATGCACGGGTTGTGGCTCGCCCTGCTGGAGCGCCGGGGCCCGGGGCCCAGGAGTTGGATGATCTGCCTGGGAGCGCTGAGCCTCTGGCTGGTGGAGGTCATCATCAACACAGAGTGGCTCCTCATCACCGTGTTGCGGAATCCACCGGGCGGTGACGCGGACGTCTCCGAGCCGTCTTGCAGCTTCGCCAACCAGGACTTTGTCATGGCGCTGATCTACGTGATGGTCCTGCTGGTCTCCACCGTGCTGATGGCCGTGCCCTCGTTGACGCACAAGCACAAGCAGTGGCGCCGGGACGCAGCTTTCCTCCTGGCGTCAAGCCTCTTCACTGTCGCCATTTGGGTAGCGTGGATCGTCATGTACGTCCACGCAAACAGAGTGCTGGGTGAAGCCAGCTGGGATGATCCCACACTGGCTGTGGCTGTGGTGTCCAATGCGTGGGTGTTCTTGCTCTTGTACGCTATCCCGGAAATCTGCTTACTGACCCAGGGGGACCTGGACCTGGACCTGGAGCCCTCACTCGACGAAGACCACAGCTACCCGGTCAGAAGCTTAGTGTACGACATTCACAAGGAGCCAGAGCCACCACACCAGACTGTCTACATGGAGAATAAAGCCTTCACTATGGAGGAGCCACCATCAGGTAGGATGACAAACAGTATCTCAAATACAAAACTAATGAAGTTGGCACGGTGTGTAATTCGTAAATAAAAACAGAATACAATGATTTGCAAATCCTTTTCAACTTATATTCAATTGAATAGACTGCCAAGACAAGATATTTAATGTTCAATTTTTTTTTGGCAAATAATCATTAACTTAGAATTTAATGGCAGTAACACATTGCAAAAAAGTTGGCACAGGGGCATTTTTACCACTGTGTTACATGGCCTTTCCTTTTAACAACACTCAGTAAACGTTTGGGAACTGAGGAGACCAATTTTTTAAGCTTTTCAGGTGGAATTCTTTCCCATTCTTGCTTGATGTACAGCTTAAGTTGGTATTTTAGGCTTCATATTGCACCACACATTTTCAATGGGAGACAGGTCTGGACTACAGTCAGGCCAGTCTAGTACCCGCACTCTTTTACTACAAAGCCACGCTTTTCTAACACGTGCAGAATGTGACTTGGCATTGTCTTGCTGAAATAAGCAGGGGCGTCCATGAAAATGACGTTGCTTGGATGGCAACATATGTTGCTCCAACACCTGTATGTACCTTTCAGCATTAATGGTGCCTTCACAGAATTGTAAGTTACCCATGCCTTGGGCACTAATACACCCCCATACCATCACAGATGCTGGCTTTTGAACTTTGCGCCTTTAACAGTCCGGATGGTTCTTTTCCTCTTTGGTCCACAGTTTCCAAAATAATTTGAAATGTGGACTCGTCAGACCACAGAACACTTTTACACTTTGCATCCGTCCATCTTAGATAAGCTCGGGCCCAGCAAAGTTTCTGGGTGTTGTTGATAAATGGCTTTCGGTTTGCATAGTAGAGTTTTAACTTGCACTTACAGATGTATCAACAAACTACAGTTACTGACAGTGGTTTTCGGAAGTGTTCCGAAAACCAGGTGGTGATATCCTTTACACACTGATGTCGGTTTCTGATACAGTACCGCCTAAGGGATCGAAGGTCACGGGCTTAACCGTTTAAGTGCAGTGATTTCTCCAAATTCTCTGAACCTTTTGATGATATTACAGACCGTAGATGGTGAAATCCATATATTCCTTGCAATAGCTCATTGAGAAATGTTGTTCTTAAACAATTTGTTCACGCATTTGTTCACAAAGTGGCGACCCTCGCCACATCCTTGTTTGTGAATGACTGAGCATTTCACGGAAGCTGCTTTCATACCCAATCATGGCACCCACCTGTTCCCAATTAGCCTGTTCACCTGTGGGCTGTTCCAAATAAGTGTTTGATGAGCATTCCTCAACTTTCTCAGTCCTTTTTGCCACTTGTGCCAGCTTTTTTGAAACATGTTGCAGGCATTAAATTCCAAATGAGCTAATATTTGCAAAAATTAAGTTTTCCAGTTCGAACGTTAATTATCTTGTCTTTGCAGTCTATTCAATTGAATATAGGTTTAAAAAGGATTTGCAAATCATTGTATTCTGTTTTTATTTACCATTTACACAACGTGACAACTTCACTGGTTTTGGGGTTTGTACTACAGAAGTACAACCAGAAATGTCTTTAGAGTAGTGAGTGTGCAGCTGGCATAAACATATAGTTGTACTGTTGACTGAAAATCAGTCAATACACAGTCGTTATTGTATAAATAGGCGGCAACACACTTGAGTACAGCTCACAGTATTGCACAACAATTTCCAAATAGTCAACATTTAGTGTGAGCGCCAGTGTCCTAATGGTGACACCTTTACATTGCATGAAACAAATTACAATTACAGAGAACAAATTAACAAAATACACAACCATTTAGGGTCTGTGTACCTTCTGTTCATTCTATTTCCAATTCTTAAATGCAAATCAAAAAACACATTTCGGGCCATTTTTTCTATTTTCATTCCTGAAACAATAGTTGGACAACTATTTATTGACCCTTTTTTTTTTTTAAAGGACAATAGGACTCCTGCTAAACAAATATGTTACCGTTATTTTAAAAACATGCTAAAAGCAAAAGAAAAGCTAGACTACTGCTTCCGGTTGGTCCGTGTACGTTCCTTTCATTCTATTTCCAATTCTGAAACGCGAATCAAAAAACAAAGTTAGGGACCGTTTTTCGATTTTTACTATATACGCAGATTGGAAAACAAACAAAAAAAATTAGATTTTGTGCTGTTTTCCTTTTATGGATTTTAATTTTTCCAGATAAACACAAAAATCCAATTGATCCAAAATGCCTATTTATCTGTGTGATGACAAATAGAACCGGAAGCAGTATTTTACGTCCGTATACTAGAGATGCGCGGATAGGCAATTATTTCATCCGCAACCGCATCACAAAAGTCGTCACCCATGCGCCATCCAACCGAGCTAACATTTTATCAAAACCGCACCCGCCCGCACCCACCCGTTGTTATATATCTAATATAGACGATGCAAGGCATTAGTGAGGTTATAAAGCTTTTGCCTGTTAAAGAAAGGAGACTGATCCAATGGAGCAGAGACATTCAATGCGTGCCACGCTGTCACGGCCCAGACGCACACCAGTGCGCAATCATCTGGGAGCCGCGCTGAGCGCACCTCCAAGCGCGCTCGCGCCACTCAAACTGCTGCAGGCAGCTGCGTTCTATCTTGTTTTAACATCCTGTGGCACTCTTCTGGGATCACGGCGGACGAAACTGCTCATGCTCAGGGTGTTTGTGGAGGTTCAGGGTTTTGCACAAATGTGATGCACCATGTTAGATGTCCCGGTTTTGTGACTGTCGTAGACATAAACAGCGTCGCAGCTCTTGCAAATCACGTAGCCAGCATTACTATCATCCTGATTTACAACTTCATAAAAACGAGTCCACGCTGAACTTTTCTGGCCTTTTTTTCCCCTGGTCTTTAGTATTCCCTTTTTTAGTTTGTCACGTACCACGTTTGCTGCCGGCGTTGCCATCTTTTTTTTTTTTCTTCTTCTGTTGTGGCGTTCTGCAGGTGCCTGCTCGTTTTTCGAATGTGGGTAACAACATTCAACTATGTATATATATTTCCGAATTGGTTTAACTGCCACCCGCCTGAATCTATTTAAAATCTAATTTTTTTTTATTTCAACCGCCCGACCCACGGATAAAATCTAATTTTTTTTTATTTCAACCGCGGACTCCGCGGTTGTGTCCGCAAACCGCGCATCTCTACCGTATACCTTCCGTTCATTCTATTTCCCATTCTTAAATGCAAATCAAAAAACAAATTTCGGGCCATTTTTTCTATTTTCATTTCTGAAACAAAAAGTCGGACAACTATTTAATGTAATACTGCTTCCGGTTCAATTTGTCATCACACAGATAACCACGCATTTTTGCATTCTGGATAAACATAAATTGGATTTTTGTGTTTATCTGGAAAAATAAAAATTGTCGTTTAAAAAAAGTGTCATTAAATAGTTAAATAATTTGTTTTTTCGAATGAATGTACACGGCCCCTGGTTCAATTTGTCATCAGATTTTTTTTTTTTAATTGAACAAATATATATATATATTCTCAATGTACATAAAAACCAAGACACTTTCAACTAATCTCAACAATTTCAACATCCATCAGGTTTGGCAAATACTGTCTTTCGCAAACATGTAAAGGCAAGAAAACTAAAGCAAATACAAATAGAATATAAAAAAATAACAATGAATAATAATAAAAAATAGGATAAGATACAAAATTCAAACAAACAAAAAAAAGGCTAATCTAAATCACTTTAAATTTCTGCAATAACTAAATCAATTTAGGGGTTTTGTATTTTTAATCATTTTCCAAGATTGATTGATCATTTTAAATTATTAAGCCAATTAGAAAATGTAGGTTTTACTTTCATAAATCGACATTTATGTAGAAACATTTTTGCTTGGTGCATAATAATGTTGATAAACATTTCTATGTTACAATCATTTATAAAAATACCAAATTTGATCTCTTCTACAGTTAATGGGGACATCTCCACACCCTTGTCTCTCAGCCAATGTCTGATCTCCTCCCAAACACTTGTACAGTCTCACATTCCACAAATAGATGATTGACATCCTCTATGGCTCGTCATCACACGAATAACCACGCATTTTTGCATTTTGGATCAACATATATTCGTGTTTATCTGGAAAAATAAAAATCCATAAAAGGATGCGCCGTTTTGTGGGCGGTCATATTTATGTGGCTCACCTTCCGCAGCGTCTTGTCCCGGTCATCTTTGTTGTAGCGTGCAAGGACGGGAGTGGAAGAAGTGTCAAAAGATGGAGCTAACTGTTTTAATGACATTCAAACTTTACTTCAATCAATAACGGAGCAGCATCTCCTCATACGGAAACAACAACACCGGAAATGTGTCCCGTGAAAAACCGTCTGACCGGAACTCTCTAATAACTAAAGTTCCTTGGGTGAATAATGTAAACTCACTACACCGGTATGTTTTAGTGCTTTCATGGCGAGTTTACTGACAGATATAAGTAAGAACTTTACACTACTTTATATTAGAAATAGTAACAGTTGAGAATGAATGTCCCATAACAAGAAGATATAGGAAAAAGAAGAAGCTTAACGAGTCACGGACGCGCGCAATTTTTCAGGACTTATGCAGATCCCAAATACAGATCAGCAGGTACCAGAAGGTAAGAAAAGTTGCTTTTGCATAATATTGCGGAACAAAACGCCAGATAATATGTCTTACCTTATACACACACACCATAATAATACTCCTATGTTTACTTCATCGACAATCCATCAAGCGGTGCTGCTTCAAAGCTTACCAAAGTCGTAATAAAACATTTTGATACATTTTTGAGCGCCGTGTGTAATGTTCTATATTTTCCAATGGAACATTAGAAAATGTTGGTATTGTTTACTTGAGACCCATCATTTAGTGCAGTATACACTTATCTCTTATGTTTGACTGCCATCTACTGGTCACACTTATCATTACTCCATGTACCAAATAAAATACTGTAGCTTCAAGGTGAGTAAGCTCAACCTGAACATATTCCTTACATTAGGCGCACCTGGTTATAAGGCGCACTGTCAAGTTTTGAGGGAAAAAAATATTTAAAGTGCGCCTTATTGTACTGTACACATTTTGTCTGACATAAAATGATGACAATCGTCTGTATGACAAACATGACAAGACCCTATTTCCAAGTGTCTAATGTCCTTCTTAGTGCCCACAAAGCCAGTGTCTCCATACGGCGCTTACAACGGACAGCTGCGGAGCTGCGTCTACCAGCCCACTGAAATCGCCCTGATTGCCAAGGGTCTGACCAAGGTGGGTGTTTTATCCTTAAACCAATCCCGCCTTCATTCTTTATTTAAATCAAACACCGTGTCCTCACACAGATGGACCAGGACACGATGATGCGCCGTGCCTCTGCCGCCTCTCTGAACCCGTGCAGTGCAAGCAACAGCTCACTGCATCTCTCATTGGGCTCCTAGCAACCATATCGCACACAGACACGGTCAAAAGCACATTGTTTGTTTTCACTGGCTTATGTTCTGTCTTTGATGGATCTCTCCACTTTGGTTCTATGTGGCTTTTTTTGTGTGTGGAACTTTTTGTTGTTGTTGCTGTGACGGACACACTGCATTTGAGCTATTATTCACACACAAGTTTGAATGGTAGTAAAGGCGGTAATAAATTTGGAGGAACTGGCCTTTTTTTTTGTTTGGATTATGTTGGTAATCTGATTCAAATAGGAAGCTGTGGCAGGCACTAGGACAGGCCTGGGCAATTATTTTGAGAAATAGATTTAGAGAAAGAAATGTGTCTGGGGGCTGGTATATCTGATTTTTAGGAACACTAATACAAAACCTCACAATAATGTCTGATTGAATGCTAAAAAACGTTATGACAGAACGCCTTAAAAAACGGAATGGCATTTTACGTTTTTTTACTGAATGAGACACCCAGAATGTACATGAAAATAAAGAATGTGGGATTTACAATATTAACTATGAACGATAAAACACTGAATATTGACAACATATTAGAAAGAGGTTCCGCAGCCTCCGTAGCAGAACCTCCAGGTTCTGTAACAGCTTCTTCCCTCAGGCCATAAGACTCTTGAACGCATCATAATAATCCCCTCAAAAACGGATTAACTCGCCGGAATATAAAAACAATACAACATACATCCATAAATGTGGATGCATATGCAAAAGTGAAATATATTTATCTGTACAGTAATCTATTTATTTATATCGGCACCTTATTGCTCTTTTATCCGGCACTACAACGAGCTAATGCAACAAAATGTCATTATCTGTATTGTAAAGTTCAAATTTGAATGACAATAAAAGGAAGTCTAAAATAAGTCTAAAAAGAACATATGAACGTCACACCCCCTCTCGATCGACATATTTTACAATCAAGCGAAATGCAACAAAAATGCAACAAACAGCGAAATATGAACGCGAAGGGTACAAAGAAAAAAACACCTACCATTTGATACATCACTAAGATTTAGAACTTTGTTGTAAAAATATTTCTGTCATGTCTGTGTAATCATGTTTTGTCTTAGTCATGTTTTGTTTAGTTTCTGGCTTTTCACTCCCTCGTCTTGTTTCCATGATTACCCATTAGTTTCACCTGCTCCACATTTATGCTCATGTACACTCTTCATCCTCTAAGATCCTGCTTCATGTCCCATGCCAAAGTACGTTTTTGTTCCATGTTTATAGTTTTTTTGTTTTTCATAGTTTGTTCTCCGCCATTGTGCGCGCCTTTTGTTTACTTCCTTGTTTTGTAGTTATAGTGTTAAATAAAAATGTACTTACATTCCCGCCTCGCCCGAGCCAACTTTCCGTTGCATCCCGGAAAAGCTAACACCCAGGACCAAGTCATGACCCTCCACGCCAAGACCAAGACCAAGACCCTCCACGCCAAGACCAAGACCCTCCACACCAAGACCAAGACCAAGACCCGCCATGCCAAGACCAAGACCCGCCATGCCAAGACCAAGACCCGCCATGCCAAGACCAAGACCCGCCATGCCAAGACCAAGACCAAGACCCGCCATGCCAAGACCAAGACCAAGACCCGCCATGCCAAGACCAAGACCAAGACCCACGCCAAGACCAAGACCTACGCCAAGACCAAGACCCACGCCGAGCTTCGCCGCCTGACGCGCCACGCCGAGCTTCGCCGCCTGACGCGCCACGCCGAGCTTCGCCGCCTGACTCACCACGCCAAGCCACGCCTGCCACGATGACGACGCGCCTGCCTCCTCATCGGCTACGGATATGGCCGCTACCTGGTCGCCCGCCACGCCAAGTGCGCCCACCTCCCAGTCGGCCACGAATGTGGTCAATCCCTGGGCGCCCGCCTCGCCTGCTGCAGCGGCGTTCCACTCGCCGCCGCCACTTGACTTTGCCTCGGTGGATTCGGGGTCACTTGGGCTGGCGACATACTGTCATGACTTGGTCCTGGCTGTTAGCTTTTCCGGGATGCAACGGAAAGTTGGCTCGGGGGAGGCGGGAATGTAAGTACATTTTTATTTAACACTATAACTACAAAACAAGGAAGTAAACAAAAGGTGCGCACAATGGCGGAGAACAAACTATGAAAAACAAAAAGACTATAAACATGGAACAAAAACTTACTTTGGCATGGGACATGAAGCAGGATCTTAGAGGATGAAGAGTGTACATGAGCATACATGTGGAGCAGGTGAAACTAATGGGTAATCATGGAAACAAGACGAGGGAGTGAAAAGCCAGAAACTAAACAAAACATGACTAAGACAAAACATGATTACACAGACATGACAATTTCCTTCCGCGTCTGTCCCTGACACCCACATTTCAGGCTGGCCGCTCTGGAAACACTCCGTGGAAACGCTCCCCACCCACACTGCTTGGTGCCTCGTCTGAGCTGCTGTGATTTAGATTACCATAGTAACTAATTAGATTACCATAGTAACTAGTATACCATACAAAAGCGCAGATTCTAACCATTGAAATACTTTGTATAGTTCAAGACTAAGGGTAATTTGCAAACATCACTGCACATTGTAATGGCAGATACAGTTTCCATCTTAAAGATCTTCAAAAAATTATTTGGGAATGTCCGAAGGGCCAGATTGAAAAGCTCAACCTGCCTACGGGCCTTACTTTGCCCAGGTCTGCACTAGGACCATGCTCTCACCGCATCACATCAAGGTCACCAATGTGGCAAATGCAAGAAACACAATGTTGCTGTTTCTTTTTCAGGTCTTTATCCTAATACTGCCAACATAGGTTGATTGGCAACACGAAATTGGCCCTAGTGTGTGAATGTGAGTGTGAATGTTGTCTGTCTATCTGTGTTGGCCCTGTGATGACGTGGCGACTTGTCCAGGGTGTAATCTGCCTTGCGCTTCGAATGCAGCAGGGATAGGCTGCAGCGGGGACAAGCGGTAGGAAACGGATGGATGGCTGGATAAGAATGATGAAATCATAACATTGCACTCTCATAGTGTGCCAAAGAATACATAGAAAACCCCGCCCATACCGGCATTTGCCACAAAGCCATGTTATATGTAGTTCCTTCAAATATTAACATATGTAGTATGGCTGGAAAAACAATAATCCGTTTTTTTCCTTCACAATATTGAAAGGTAATTCTAATATTTTCTGTCATGTACACTGTACAAAAATTCTAGGATTTCACAACATCCCATCCATCCATCCATTTTCTACCGCTTATTCCCTTTGGGGTCGCGGGGGGCGCTGGAGCCTATCTCAGCTACAATCGGGCGGAAGGCGGCGTACACCCTGGACAAGTCGCCACCTCATCGCAGGGCCAAAACAGATAGACAGACAACATTCACACTCACATTCACACACTAGGGCCAATTTAGTGTTGCCAATCAACATATCCCCAGGTGCATGTCTTTGGAGGTGGGAGGAAGCCGGAGTACCCGGAGGGAACCCACGCAGTCACGGGGAGGACATGCAAACTCCACACAGAAAGATCCCGATTGAACTCACGACTACTCAGGACCTTCGTATTGTGAGGCAGACGCACTAACCCCTCTGCCACCGTGCTGCCCACAATTAACAGTAAAATGCTGTATTCAAAATGTACAATAACATTACAAAAAATGACTGTAAAAAGATCAATATTCCCATATTTCACAGCATTTCATTTAATAACTATTACAGTAAAATACTGTATTAGTAGTCCTCTGTAATATCACAACAAATGATTGTAAATTCCAACTGATTTGTCTCTTAGGGGGTTCCGTAGACCACCTTGTACAGTAGTTGGCAGCAATTATAATAAAATTACAATTGTGAAGTTACAGCATATGGTACCTTTGTTGTAGTTAACTGTGAAAGCACAGCTCTGCAGTTTACAGTGAATTGCTGGAAATGTTACTGCGAAAGTAATGCATGAAAGTAATGAACTCAAACACACCTCACGGTGATACTTAGACACGTCATGAGTGGGTGTCATTCGGGGCGTTGAGGGGATCCGGTTCGGTGGCTGCAGGATTAGGTCTCTGCTTTTTGCAGCTGATGTGGTCCTGATGGCTTCATCTGGCCAGGATCTTCAGCTCTCACTGGATCGGTTCGCAGCCGAGTGTGAAGCGACTGGGAAGAGAATCAGCACCCCCAAGTCCGAGTCCATTGGTTTTTGCCCGGAAAAGGGTGGAGTGCCATCTCCGGGTTGGGGAGGAAACCTTGCCCCAAGTGAAGGAGTTCAAGTACGGTGTGGTGAAGAAGGAGCTGAGCCGGAAGGCAAAGCTCTCGATTTACCGGTCGATCTACGTTCCCATCCTTACCTATGGTCATGAGCTTTGGGTTACGACCGAAAGGACAAGATCACGCATACAAGCGGCCGAAATGAGTTTCCTCCGCCAGGTGGCGGGGCTCTCCCTTAGAGATAGGGGGAGAAGCTCAAAGTAAAGATGCTGCTCCTCCACATCGAGAGGAGCCAGATGAGGTGTTTCGGGCATTTGGTCAGGATGCCACCCGAACACCTCCTTAGGGAGGTGTTTAGGGCACGTCCGACATACATATGGTGAATGTTCATATTCATCTTGGAGAAAGCAAACCACAAAGTCTAAGGAAATAGTGGTATTTCAGCTTGAGCACATAAGATAAGGCCCCTTTGTTTGAAATTCGCAGGTGATTTGGATCACTTCTCGTAGGAAAGAGGCCCTAATTGGGACTTCAGAAAACAAAACTGATAGCACTATCCTTGAAAAGAAACTACCTGTCTAGCTCAACGCCAAGATTTAAGTTATGACTTAAAGCAGCTTTCACACGAACATCTCCTTTTATGGTCAGGATGTGCTCACCTGACTCAGCACACACACAGAGACAGGAAGGAGGAATATAAAACTGATGGTTTGGCTTCTCCAAGTTTGGAGTGCCTCATTTTTTTTTACTTGACCTCCTCCAGGTACTGCAGTCAGTATAATGACGCTCACTTGTAATATAGCAACTTTTTGTTCAGCAAAGCGACGTCTCTTTTTTATCCAGCCGCACTGCCGTGTTGAGGGGGGTCACAAGACCAGAAATGCACATCAGTACAAAGCAAAATGAGGGGAAACTGGTGAAACTAAATAGGCTGCATTAACTAAAAGAAAACCGGTGTGTTGGCAGGAAACCGAACAGAAAGTGAAGGTGCAGCAAAACAAGGAATCCAACAGGAGGTAGGACCAAAATAGGTTGCACCAGGACAGGAAAAGATACAAAATCCTGGAAACGGAGTGGCGCAGTGGGTAGAGCAGCTATCCAGAAACTTGAGAGTTCCTGGACCAATTCCAGCATCTGCTATCCAAGCCGCTGTCATTGTGTCCTTGGGCAAGACACTTCAACCACCTTGCTCCCAGTGCCCACTGCCCTTGTATAATAATGGAAACAGGAGTTCAGAACATTTCAGTTTCCAATCCGATTCAAAATACTACTCTTTCTAAATGTATCCACCCTGTAGGAGCCTAAATGCTGTTTAAGTTATTTTACATTTTATGGAAGGTGCTTTTTGTTTATTCAGCCAAAATGGGACTATTTACTTTATTTGCATGCTTAGAATAATCATAAGGTACACTTTATTTGTAATTATTACATTTGTCTAAATCATACTTGCCAACCCTCCCGGATTTTCCGGGAGACTCCCGAAATTCAGCGCCTCTCCCGAAAACCTCCCGGGACAAATTTTCTCCCGAAAATCTCCCGAAATTCAGGCACACAATATAAACAGCGTACCTGCCCAATGACGTTATAACTGTAGAATGATCGAGGGCGAGTTCTTGGTTTCTTATGTGGGTTTATTGTTAGGCAGTTTCATTAACGTCCTCCCAGCGCGGTAACAACACACAACAACAGCAGTCACGTTTTTGTCTACTGTAAAGCAGTTCGTCTGCCGTAAACAGCAATGTTGTGACACTCTTAAACAGGACAGTACTGCCATCTAGTGCCACACAGCAATGCATCATCAGAGAGGGCGTTCAGCATGGTTAGAAAAATAGTGACAAATAGAACAAGGATGGACAATTCAACCCTTAACTCAACAATGAGTAGATGAGTGTTATGTGTGTGTATATGTGTAAATAAATGAACACTGAAATTCAAGTATTTCTTTTATTTATATATATATATATATATATATATATATATATATATATGAAATACTTGACTTAGTATTTCTTATATATATATATATATATATAAGAAATATTCACCAAGTCAAGTATTTCATATATATATATATATATATATATATATATATATATATATATATATATATATATATATAAGAAATATATATATATATATATATAAGAAATATATATATATATATATATATATATATGAAATACTTGACTTGGTGAATCCTAGCTGTAAATATACTCCTCCCCTCTTAACCACGCCCCCAACCACGCCCCCTCCCCGCCCCCCACCCACCACCTCCCGAAATTGAAGGTCTAAAGGTTGGCAAGTATGGTCTAAATAATTTGATGACGTAACTGTTTGATTGCATATATGGCGGAAGGATCTGTGTGGTAGGTTGGTTTTTTGGACACAGTGCATTATGGGTAATGGCAGTCAGGTGCGGGGGAATTGAGCCACACATTTTTTTACCTCACTCTTACTTTTTATTACTCTTACTTTTTCTAACTCGTTCTTGCCGTAACAAACTCGGTTTATTTTGCCATTCATTTGTTCCCACATCGTTATTGTTTTACGTTTTTGAATTATTAAGTAAACGATACAAAACGAAGAGGAGCGTCTGGAGTTTTGTTTGTTGTTGCCGCAGCAAGCGGAGCAGGAGAAAGTAGAGGAGCGTCAAGCTAAAGGCTTCATTAGGAATCTACACACCCTATGGTATGCAAAGAGGACGGAGATAAGCATGCATTCTCAGGGAAAGGAATCCAAATTGTTTGCAAATTTAAGCCTTTGGATGCAAGTTGGGTGTCTTAAGTTTGTCGTCACTGACTTGTTACTTCACTAGAAGGCCATCCGTTAGTATTTCAGTGAGCGACTCCAGGCAACCCACATTCTCCTGACAGCAAAACCACCATAAAGCCGAGAGCCGTCATGCAGCACATGCATTGGACACATGTGAAGCATGACCTCAGCACTCACTACTAGCCTTCACAAACAGCTGCCTACTCTTGTTGCCGTGGCGACCTTCAAGCTGACAAACACAGGCAGAGACTTAAGCAAGGATTTGCTGGTCAAAGCTAATCAAACAAACATGCTCATACACACACGCACACAATGCTACTTCTTCTTATATTGAGTATACAAGCAGCACCAACAAAATATTTGTTATTTTCAATGTGTCGCCACAGGTCAATTATTACAACAATGACTTTGTTCACGGCCGGATTGAGTGTAAACCTTTAAAGGATTACTTACGCAAATATCAAGGGGCCGCATGCTAATAAGTGCTCTAGGTTTGCACACACCAGACGAAAGTCACGTCTGGCTACAGGCTCACACAAGTGGGCATATGAATGATATGAATGTTTTTTTTCATGTAAAATTAACCCTCCAGTCAGCCATCCATTTTCTACCGCTTGTCCCTCTCAGGTTATTTGAAATATTTTTACCATTTAATACAATTATTAATATTATTAACATAAGACAATGCCATTTCAACAGTCGATTTCAGTAGATTGATGTAAAGCGTGTGTAAATATTTCTGAGGACGGGGGTCCAAAGGTTTAATCACATTCTTAAAGGGGTTTATGAATAAAAAAAGCAGTGATCAAAATTATCATCTCAGCAAGTGTTTGTCTTTGGCCTATATGTTATGCAACCATAAAAAGGTAACAGTGATGTCAAAGAAGAAACATAGAACCATACTTACATCAGAAATAGGAAAAGGTTTGGCTGCTCAGTATATTTGCAATAAAGTGCTCGTATTTAAATATCATATTGCAACCACTAAGTATGGATGTTTTACAAAGAGATGCTTTGCAAACAAAGGTGGGTAGTTCCACTTTATTTTTGTATACTATACAGTTCATAAAGTTTATGGAGGCAGCAGTTTGAGACTGGACCAAATACATTTTACATGAATTCCGATATGAGGAAAATGTGTTATAAATGAGAAGATGGAGATTCTGTATAGGATACTAAATGTGTATTTTTCTCACAATCTGGTAATATTTGTCGGTCAACTAAAACTCAGTAAAAATAACTCAGACAAAATGTACTTACATTTTTTCAATTTAATGAAAATCCTTTAATGAAACACTGCCACCTAGTGCATCTTAGAGGTACTGTATACACATTAGGCAACCTTGTATGTATTATCTTGTAAAAAATGAATGGACATAATCCAAGGTGAGAACACATGTAAAGATGCTTGTGAGCATATTGTACATCATGATACGTATTTGTCTTTTCAAGACAACATTATTTGAATATGTGCTCAGATGCACATGTCTGCTTCCTCCTGACTTTCACCCGCATTGTACTGCTCTTTGCACAGTCACTAATGCACTTAGAAGAAAATAAATGAAGACACTGACTTCCATCACTGGAGACCCTTGACATTTGCAGTCCTAGCCTGTTCCTGTCGCTGCAGTTTCTGTTTCTTTAGGAGGCGGTAGGCCTGCACTGCCCGCTCCCTCTCCTCCTCCATGATCCTCTGCCTGGCCATGGAGGGACTGGCGGTGGACGCCATCGTGTAGCCGAGCAGCGAGTTGAGAAGCAGGTCTTTAGTAGCCTTCTGGTGGGTTGGAAGGTTAAGAGGAGAGAAATGTTAAGACTGAACATGTAATGCCTGTTAAACTGTCATTGACGGTTTGTTTTACCTGAGGTTTGATGGGTGCTTTCCTGGGTTTGCTGGTCAGAGAAGGTGGTTCCATGGAAACCTCTCCAAAGGGAATATCATCTGCAGAAATAAGTGTAATAAGTAGGGATGTCAAGCGATTCCATCCATCCATCTTCTTCCGCTTATCCGAGGTCGGGTCGCGGGGGCAGCAGCCTAAGCAGGGAAGCCCAGACTTCCCTCTCCCCAGCCACTTCGTCCAGCTCCTCCCGGGGGATCCCGAGGCGTTCCCAGGCCAGCCGGGAGACATAGTCTTCCCAACGTGTCCTGGGTCTTCCCCGTGGCCTTCTACCGGTCGGACGTGCCCTAAACACCTCCCGAGGGAGGCGATCGGGTGGCATCCTGACCAGATGCCCGAACCACCTCATCTGGCTCCTCTCGGTGTGGAGGAGCAGCGGCTTTACTTTGAGCTCCCCCCGGATGACAGAGCTTCTCACCCTATCTCTAAGGGAGAGCCCTGCCACCCGGCGGAGGAAACTCATTTCGGCCGCTTGTACCCGTGATCTTGTCCTTTCGGTCATAACCCAAAGCTCATGACCATAGGTGAGGATGGGAACGTAGATCGACCGGTAAATTGAGAGCTTTGCCTTCCGGCTCAGCTCCTTCTTCACCACAACGGATCGATACAGCGTCCGCATTACTGAAGATGCCGCACCGATCCGCCTGTCGATCTCACGATCCACTCTTCCCTCACTCGTGAACAAGACTCCGAGGTACTTGAACTCCTCCACTTGGGGCAGGGTCTCCTCCCCAATCCGAAGATGGCATTCCACCCTTTTCCGGGCGAGAACCATGGACTCGGACTTGGAGGTGCTGATTCTCATCCCAGTCGCTTCACACTCGGCTGCGAACCGATCCAGCGAGAGCTGAAGATCCTGGCCAGATGAAGCCATCAGGACCACATCATCTGCAAAAAGAAGAGACCTAATCCTGCAGCCACCAAACCAGATCCCCTCAACGCCTTGACTGCGCCTAGAAATTCTGTCCATAAAAGTTATGAACAGAATCGGTGACAAAGGGCAGCCTTGGCGGAGTCCAACCCTCACTGGAAACGTGTCCGACTTACTGCCGGCAATGCGGACCAAGCTCTGACACTGATCATACAGGGAGCGATTAAAATATTAAATTGTGATTAATCGCACTGTCCATAGTTAACTCAAAATTAATCGCGATATCGCAGAAAGATATCTTTTTTCGGCATTAATAAGTGGACTCTCAACAGAAAAGATAATTTTTAAAGTTTCTAATACCATGACTGGACAATTAATTTGCTTTAATTACTTTTTTTTTAAACATTATGCTTTTTGAAACAGCTCAACACGAAAAGGATATCAACACGTTTTTAAAGAGAATAAATAAATACTTGCAGAAAGTCTGTGTCTTGACAGATGTTCTATGTTTGTAGGAATACAGAATTTGTATTCTTGCTTTACAGTAGGAGCACCTGCATTTAGAGGAGAGGAGCTACATTTCCATGTTTAGATAGCAGTCTCACACATTAATAACACAACATGTGGATTGTAACAATCGTGCTTTGATTGTCAAAGATGTTAGGTGATATTATTTTCTGCATGATTAAATGTTTCTGATATTCTGTACTTTACATGTTGTACAAGTTAGTACTTTGCGAGGTTAGAGGCACTTAACACCACTTCGGCGAGGAAATCCAGAGTGGTGAGGACGGCGGAAAAGATCATCAGGACTCCTCTTCCTCCTATCCAGGAGATCGCAAAAAGCCGCTGCCTGACCAGGGCTCAGAAAATCTGCAGAAACTCCTCCCACCCCCACCAAAGACTGTTTTCACTGCTGGACTCTAGAAAGAGGTTCCGCAGTTTCCGTAGCAGAACCTCCAGGTTCTGTAACAGCTTCTTCCCTCAGGCCGTAAGACTCTTGAACGCATCATAATTATCCCCTCAATTCCCCCCAAAAATGGATTAACTCGCTGGAATATAAAGACAATATAATATAGGCCACCTACTCAGTGGCCTAGTGGACCTACTCAGTGGCCTAGTGGTTAGAGTGTCCGCCCTGAGATCGGTAGGTTGTGGGTTCAAACCCCGGCCGAGTCATACCAAAGACTATAAAAATGGGACCCATTACCTCCCTGCTTGGCACTCAGTATCAAGGGTTGGAATTGGGGGTTAAATCACCAAAAATGATTCCCGGGCGCGGCCACTGCTGCTGCCCACTGCTCCCCTCACCTCCCAGGGGGTGATCAAGGGTGATGGGTTAAATGCAGAGAATAATTTCGCCACACCTAGTGTATGTGTGACAATCATTGGTACTTTAACTTTAACTTTTTTTTTTACATCCATAAACCTGGATGCATATGCAAAACTGCAATATATTTATCTGTACAGTAATCTATTTATTTATATCTGCACCTTATTGCTTTTTTATCCTGCACTACCATGAGCTAATGCAACAAAATTTCGTTCTTATCTGTACTGTAAAGTTCAAATTTGAATGACAATAAAAAGGAAGTCTAAGTCTAGTACTTTATTTTGGACATATTAAAAACAAAGAAAAAAATTATGGAAAAAAGGAAAAAATCCCGATAACATTACAGCAAGGTACATAAAAGAAACAAATATTTCACAATGAAAACACATACAAAATGAAAACAATACATAATGGTTATGGCTTTTTTTCATATCCAAAAAGGAGTGGGAAGAAAATAAACCTATTTACTCCCACCCCTTATTTATAAATCAAAAAAGTAGCTTTCTTATCATTATTCTTGTATACAATGATACATTTACCGGTCTTAATAAAATATATTACCAACAATCTTTTACCCACTTTACTTACTTTACACTTTATATGTAATTTGTACTGTTTGTAGTTCCACAAGATTTTTACATTTCAATAGTTTTGAACGTAAGAAAAATGTATTTGTGTGATCCCTATATCCTGCCTTATGAATGAACCTTATTGCTTTCTTCTGCAGGGTGATGAGTGGATATAGTGTGCTTATGGAATTATTGCCCCACACTTCTGCACAGTAGTGCAAGTCAACGGCATTCATATCGTATCTATCAGAACAGGTTATAAAAGAATATTCCATAGCGATGGAATTATTGTGTAGTCAACTGTAATTACCCGATGTGAGCTGCAGAGGGCAGTGGTAGGCATGCCTGCAGTATTAAACCTTGTCTCAGTGGTAGCAAAGAGTTTGTTCAAGAGTATTCCTTCTTCATTATCGCCACTGTTATTACAATACACGTCATTTCAATCTGCCAAAAAACATTTATTTAGGTAGAAATGTCACAGAATAACACAGATTTGCCTGATCGTATAGTAAGACGGTTTCTCGTTGTTTTGTAGGCTAAACAGGTTGTGAAGCATAGCACCATTATTGTGAAGCCACCAACAGGACGTGCGCGATTGGTATGAGAAAAGACTTGACATGTATTGACGAAAATCTCAGATAAAAGTGACTTTAGATTGCCTCTCTACCATCTTTGTTTCTGCTGAGCTTGGAATCCATCTTACTAAAGCAGTTCGAATACCAATTTACATTCCGTCCATCCATTTTCTACCGCTTGTCCCTTTCGGAGTCGCAGGGGGTGCTGGAGCCTATCTCAGTATTTTATGTTAGAAATGCACTTAACTGTAATCCAAACATAGACGTGAAGCTTCTCTTCAGTCCAAGCAGCAATGCACGCTTAGCGTTTGCTCTAAAGTTGTTGACTCACTGCGATTGAAGGTAAAATTGTCTTGTCCGGAGAACGACTTGCCATGGCTTTGGATCTGAGATTTCCATAAGGTACCCCTTTCTTTGTCCAGTTCTGCTAGCTATTTTCGAGCCTGTGGCTCAACAATAACTAGACGCCATTACACATGTGACGAAGTGTGTTAACTTACGGTTACTGAGAGTGCGATATACCATGTTTCCCATGTCTATGTATACTTGCTTACCTCGCACAAGAAACAGTTATTGGCATCCAGCCTTCCCGGCGAACCTTCACCGACCATATTTTTCTCCTTTCTGGGTTGCAGGAGAACGCATGCAATTGCTTCCCGCATTTTTTGCGAGTGACGCATTCGCATTCCCCATGCCGCACAACTCGGAATGTCAAGGTATGAACATTTCTTATCACGGTTATTGTATACAAAATGATCTCACAGTTATTATTATCGCAGTCATTTTAAATGTGCTCAAAATTTTCAAAAACTACTTATATTGAAATATTTTAACAAAATTCTATTTTAAAAAACCACAAACACCACATTCAAAATGTAAAAATTATCACTCACAAAACGGCACATCCTGAAGAAACGGTCAGAAAGCGGCTTGAAAAACATAATCTATACAACATTTTGACCAAAGAACCACCATTACATGTTATGTAGACCACAAGGAAGCGTTTTCAATGTCGAATAATAATAATATTACCCCTTTAACGCGCCTTACATTCTGGTGCACCTTTTGTATGAAAATAGACCTTAATAGACCCGCTCATCGGCAGTGCGCCTTATAATCCGGTGCACCATATTGTCTGGAAAATACGGTACTTTATTTCTGTACGTTTTATCTTGCTTTTAGGGACTTTATTATTCTGTATTGACTGAGGAGTTCCTACCTTTGAACCTCTCTTTTTCCACCCTGGCCTCTTGTTGGTCCAACTTCTTCTGCTTTCGTTTTTGTAATCTTAATTGGTCATACCTGTGGCACAAAAGAAGAAACAGATGAGACATTATATACCTGAGAAGATCATCAAATTGCTTCAAAACTCTACTTTAATGTTAATTCAAACTTCCTATAAGCAAGTTGAAGTGTTTCTGACCATCTCCTGTTTTTTTTATTTACATGTTTATATTTAAGGACTTAAAGGGGTCATATAATGGTTGTTTTCCACATTTAAAACACTTCTTTGTGGGTCTATATAACATGTTATGATGGTTCTTTACTCAAATTGTATGCATTAATTATATTTTACAGACCGTTTTCAAGCAGCTTTTTGCATGGCCCCGTTTACACTGGACACTGAATCTGATTTCTTTTCCCACAAGTGGCACAGATCGAAACGCTCCAAAGTGCTTCAAATCTGATCTTTTCGCATCAGAAGGTATTCCAAATCCGACTGGAATCTGATCTTTTAAAATGTGACGGCAGTCTAAATGGACATGCGACCTAATTGTGACTTGTACGTCATCTTTCGTGTGTCATTTTTTGCAATCGTCCTCTTCCTCCTCCTGCAGTTATTTTACATCATCTGCCTACTTCCTTTACACAACAGCCACGTCACGAACCCACTAACACGCTTACCCGAGGATGCATGTGCATGTACGAGCCAGTCTGCCCCACAACAAGAGAGGGGAAAAAAAAGGAGCTTATTGGCTATAGCGCCGGATGGGTTGGACTACAATGGTGAACGCGCGCAAGGCACTCTTGGTATTACATCACATATGGGGTAGGGCTGGGCGATATATCGATATACTCGATATATCGCGGGTTTGTCTCTGTGCGATATAGAAAATGACTATATCGTGATATTCGAGTATACGTTCTCACGCAGTTGCTTTTAGCTGCGGCAATTACACTACAGGCTCTTCTCACTCGTTCTTGTCTCTCCTTCTCACAGAGACGTAAAACAAGCGCACCTTCTTACATACGTCACGTACGTATACGCCCTCGCGGAGCAGAGAGGTAGCAGCATGGGTAACATTAGCTGTGGTGCGAGTGGTAATACGAAAGAAAGAAGGTGCGAATCTGGTAACAAATGAAGGAAGAATTAATTCCCAAGAAAAACAGCACGGGGTCCATCGTCTGGTGGCGGTTTGGCTTCAAGCGGGAATATGTGGAACAGACAACCGTAATTTGTCAAGTGTGGGGCAAAAGCGTTGCTACAAAAAGTAGCGTTACTGCTAATATGTAGCATCATTTGAAAAGTCACCCGCTAGAGAATGAAGAGTGCTTGAAACTCCACATGTCAACATTGAGCCTGGCGTCTTCCATTTCTAGATCAACACCGTATGAAAAATATAGTCAACAACAGAAGAAGATAACGTCTGCAGGAACCTACCACATAGCAAAGGACATACACTATTTGATTTCCTATTATGCAGCTAATTTTTATTTGACAGTTATTAAAATATCTTGTGTGACATCATGCACAAAACTGCACTTTATTTGTTTTAAACTATTAGGGGCGGCATGGCGTAGTGGGTAGAGCAACCGTGCCAGAAACCTGAGGGTTGCAGGTTCGCTCCCCGCCTCTTACCATCCAAAAATCGCTGCCGTTGTGTCCTTGGGCGGGACACTTCACCCTTTGCCCCCGGTGCCACTCACACTGGTGAATTGAATGATGAATGATAGGTGGTGGTCGGAAGGGCCGTTGGCGCAAATTGCAGCCACGCTTCCGTCAGTCTACCCCAGGGCAGCTGTGGCTATGAAAGTAGCTTACCACCACCAGGTGTGAATGATTGATGGGTTCTACATGTAAAGCGACTTTGGGTACTTAGAAAAGCGCTATATAAATCCCAGGTATTATTATTGTAGTGGCGTTCTGTACAAAAAGTGCACTTCAATTTAGTGTTGTTTTGATGTCAACTTAGTGACATCATGCACAAAAGTGCACTCATAGCTTGTTTTAAAATGTCTCTGACAATCTTGCACTTGACATGAATGTTTGTGCCACTGCTTAATAACTGTTTAATAAATACACTTTTGGTAAATTGACTTAGTTATGATTTCCCTCTCTGCATGAAAGTTTAAAATGAGCATATATTAATGCAATATGAACAAGAATGTTTTAATGTAGACACATAGAATCATACTGGTGTGATTATATGCATCAAGTGTTCATTCAAGGCTAAGGCAAAATATCGAAATATATATTGTGTATCGTGACATGGCCTAAAAATATCGAGATATTAAAAAAAGGCCACATCGCCCAGCCCTATCCCAAATACACAACAGCAGGTTACATAAGTAAGTAAAGTTGGCGTTGCATAGCTTAGGGTCAATATAGCTGCTGGTAGAAGTAGTTAACTAATTTGGTCACATGGTTAAAATGTGATTTTTGAAGTGAATTCTTTGTGCGGCCCAGCTTCACCCCAATACGCAAGTTGAGTTTGAGACTCCTTCAGGCACGTGATTTGACCACAATGAAAAAGACTGAAAAAATTTCCGGGGGTCTGGGCGACGAAGGTCCAGGGCGGTGCCCTGGTGGGGGGGACAAGGGGGGCGACGCCCCCCGAAGCTCCTGGTTTTTCACCAATTTAACATGCTAAAATTAACAAAGACAGCACCATTTGAAGAAAATATTTTAGTGTTTAAAGACATGAAAACATCATTAATAGAACATACATAACCCAATTATCCTAATGAATCACTGTATATGGTTCAGTCCCAACAGTATTTAGTCACTAATATTTACATCTTGTGTTCATTTCACATCCACAGGTGTCACATTGATCAGTGTTATTATCTACAGTATTACCACATTACTTCAGTTCACTTCACACATTAGCTTTCTCGGAGAGCCCTAACATGAGCTTTCCTTGCAAATTTCTGAGCAGCCTGCATTTTCCTTTTGGTCTCTGCTTTTGTAGCTTCTTACACAATATGGGTCATTCTCAAAATTTGCCTAGGTTTTGGTAATAAGCAGATTGCTCTAAAATAAAATTTCCTTTCATATTTGAAATCATTCTATCATTACTATTAGTCAGATATTGTATATATGGGGTAAAAAAATTATCAGTGGTGTAACAGGTTTGCCAAGATTTATTATTATACAAAATATATTTTAAAGTTAAGACTATTACATGATATATGCTATCAGAAAGTAGCATTAATTGTAAAATACATAACCACTAATAACAATTCACAGTTTTAATGTATATGCCTAATTGCCTACAAGTTTAGTTATAAATATAACAAAATACCAAATGTAAACATTTCATTCTTTTCGCCAAAATAGGATATCAATTTATGAAAATAATTAAACATGTTTAGTATTGTTTACTCATATTTGAAAATAGGAAATAATAATAATGTGAGGACACTGACATATTGCATGAAACAAGTGTGAAAATATTTACCTTCAAGATTGTTACACCACTGACAATCTTGTTTCAAGAGACTACATAAGAACTTAATATTACAAAATAGTATTATATGCAAATTTATTTCAAATAAATTGTTAATTGGAATCAATAATGCGACTCTTTGAATTCCTGTAATTTCATAATATATTTTCACGTGGCTTTTTATTTTTAGAAAAAAACATTTATATTTCGCAAAGCAATAATTGGTTAATATTTAAAACAAACATGCGTATTTCGCAAGCAAATGTTTTTTAGCTTACCTCATTATTAACAACCCTGTCTGCAACTGAAGTGGTTTGTGGGGGGATCTTTCCTCTCGATGTCTACGGCAGTTGTCGATGTAAACAAAGGATGAAGTCCGTAAGGTTTGCTCACTTTCGGTTAACATCCAAAAGTACCAGCTAGTGAAAAGTTCGTTTTCCTTGCTTCAAGTTGTTTCATATGTTTTTGGCGTTTCGCATGTACTTCCAAAGCCTTGAAACCTCGTGATCCATAGTCAATATTATCATGACACCACGTGCACAAAACCTTTCCGGGACGATCTATTTTCCGAATAAAATCACCGAACAAAGTCGTAACTTCCTTCTTCCCAACAGTATCAGTGATTTCCCTTTCCATCCAGTCCCATCGAAACTTATTTTTGACATGTTTATCTATTTCTTTTACTCGTAAAGCGTCCTTTCTCTCGAGAACCGACATCGTTTACATATGGAAAATGGCGGTAATAACCATTATGAATGATGACGTTATTAACGTCATCATTCATAACAGATGTCCTGATTGGTCACAAGGAACATATCGACCAATCAACTACGGCGTAATATAAACTACGTCTCCAATCTTGATTTGGGGTCGGGAAAAAAAACGGAAAAACGGGAGATTATTTTTTTTCCCCGAGATTAAAAAAAACGGAATTCCGACTTTAGACGGAAAAATCACATGCCTGCTCCTTGTTTAAGACAAAGTGTACTTACTCTTTCTTTTTTTTAGACTTGCCATGGTCGACAGGCTTCTCTTGTTCATTATCTTCATCCAGTTCAGGTTTCCTTTCCACTTGGTTGTTGGTGAGGAATAAGACATGCTCGGACTCCATCTGCATGCGACTCAAGTACTGCTTTACACCTTCGTCCTCTCTTTTCTTGAAATGTGGGACGGGTATGTCTTCGATCTCGGACGGCTCTGGCTTTCTTTTAGGGAATGCGCCTGAAAAGAAGAAAAAAAAACAGGAAATGTACTAACACAATAGTGTATGTTCTTGTAAGTATGTTCTTTACTTACCAAAGCCTGCTTTTTTAGCACCAGTTTTTATCCTGTCCTTGCTCTTCATGATCTCCCGCAGCCTGAAAGGAATGTGTTCGAGGTGGTCTTCTTGATGATCTTTAAGGGGGCGAGCATCTCGCTTCTGCTTCTTGGCACTGACATGTAAAAGAAGAACACATTTAGAAATACGAACGGGCCAAGGGTTAGAACAATCCATGGGATGGTTGATTAAATTATAACGTTATCACCATCTGGAACAAGGCTGACAGTCATTGGGATGTTTTAAATCACAACAATGCCCATTACTCTGATGTTGACACAAACCTAAAACACTGCTGGGCATAACATCTCAGGGCATTCAATCGATCGCAATTGGACTGTTAGGTTTGTCTTTGAAGACGTTTCCCCTCTCATCCGAGTAGGCTTCATCAGATAGTATAAATATCAGGGGTTTTGGCACCAGACGCTAGACTAGATCTGACCAATCTACAGTCGTGGTCAAAAGTTTACATACAGTTGTAAAGAACATAATGTCATGGCTGTCTCGAGTTTCCAATAATTTCTACAACTCTTATTTTTTTGTGATAGAGTGAGTGGAGCACATACTTGATGGTCACAAAAAACATTCATGAAGTTTGGTTCTTTTATGAATTTATTATGGATCTACTGAAAATGTGACCAAATCTGCTGGGTCAAAAGTATACATACAGCAACATAGACAAAGATAAGACCTTCTGGAGGAAAGTTCTGTGGTTAGATGAAACAAAAATTGAGCTGTGTGGCCACAATACCCAGCAATATGTTTGGAGGAGAAAAGGTGAGGCCTTTAATCCCAGGAAAACCATACCTACCGTCAAGCATGGTGGTGGTAGTATTATGCTCTGGGCCTGTTTTGCTGCCAATGGAACTGGTGCTTTACAGAGAGTAAATGGGACAATGAAAAAGGAGGATTACCCCCAAATTCTTTAGGACAACCATGGGCGCAGTTGGGTGTTCCAACAGGACAATGACCCCAAACATGTCAAAAGTGCTAAAGGAATGGCTAAATCAGGCTACAATTAAGGTTTTAGAATGGCCTTCCCAAAAGTCCTGACTTAAACGTGTGGACAATGCTGAAAAAACAAGTCCATGTCAGAAAACCAACACATTTCGCTGAACTGCACAAGTATACATACAGCAATGTTAATATTTGCTTACATGTCCCTTGGCAAGTTTCACTGTAATAAGGCGCTTTTGGTAGCCATCCACAATCTTCTGCTTGAATTTTTGACCAATCCTCTTGACAAAATTGGTGCAGTTCAGCTAAATTTGTTGGTTTTCTGACATGGATTTGTTTCTTTAGCATTGTCCACACGTTTACGTCAGGACTTTTGAAAGGTCATTCTAAAACCTTAATTCTAGCCTGATTTAGCCATTCCTTTACCACTTTTGACATGTGTTTGGGGTCATTGTCATGTTGGACGCCAGGAAGCGTGTGGGTCGGATCACAGCTGACTCTTCTCACCCTGGACACAAACTATTCTCCCCTTTCTCCCCTAAGGCAGGAGACTACGGTCCATCCAGACCCACACCTCCCGCCACTTGAACAGTTTTTCCCCTGGGCCATCAGGCACATGAACAATATCAAGATCTGATAGCTCAGTTACAGCTCATTTTATTACCTATTCTGTGTTATATGTTGCACCAAGAAAAATTCCTAGTTTGTGAACCCGTTCTCAAACAATAGAAATAAAAACTATTCTGATTCTGGAACACCCAACTGCGCCCAAGACCCAACTGATGATTTTAGGTCGCCCTGAAGAATGTGGAGGTAATCCTCCTTTTTCATGGTCCCATTTACTCTCTGTAAAGCACCAGTTCCATTGGCAGCAAAACAGACCCTACTCAGTGGCCTAGTGGTTAGAGTGTCCGTCCTGAGATCGGTAGGTTGGGAGTTCAAATCCCGGCCGAGTCATACCAAAGACTATAAAAATGGGACCCATTACCTCCCTGCTTGACACTCAGCATCAAGGGTTGGAATTGGGGGTTAAATCACCAAAATGATTCCCGGGCGCAGCCACCGCTGCTGCCCACTGCTCCCCTCACCTCCCAGGGGGTGATCAAGGGTGATGGGTCAAATGCAGAGAAGAATTTCGCCACACCTAGTGTGTGTGTGACAATCATTGGTACTTTAACTTTAACTTTAATACTACCACCACCATGCTTGACGGTAGGTTTGGTGTTCCTGGGACGAAAGGCCTCACCTTTTCTCCTACAAACATATTGCTGGGTATTGTGGCCAAAACAGCTCAATTTTTGTTTCATCTGACCACAGAACTTTCCTCCAGAAGGTCTTATCTTTGCCAAATAGTCCAGTTCCGATCGATTGATTGACTGCCCTGAGATGACAACGACCTGGATGAATGAGGACATTCATAGACATGCAAGGATAACATTCGCCACTAAAAGGCGAAGTGAGTAAGATAACTTATTAAAACTGTTTTACAAATTATTTCATACTTTATGCCACAGGGAAAGTCCGAGTAAACAGCATTTACTCCTTCGGTTTACATTATTTTATCGAGACTTATTTCAGCTAACGCATATCACAACAGTGGGGCTAGCGACTAGCATGCTAGTTGCTAATGCTAACAGAATTGCATTTAGCCAAATTTAGCGCCTTTACGTTACCTTTTTTTCTCTCCGGCACTGTTACCCGCTTTCTCCAATTTCTTATCACGGTTCTTTTTCTTCCCCATATTGATACACGACGTTATGTTGTTGCATTTATGTCAACATGTATATCACGTGTACTCCGTAGCTTTTAACCTTTGAACTGTCTACGACCTCAGAAGAATGACGTGGCGGCTGGGTAGAGCCAATGACTTTGGCTAGGGGGCGGGACTTCCGGTAAGAGATAGGGAAGTGACGTTGTTGATAATAAATAAAACGTTCGAGTATTGCCGGGAAAAGAAGAAGACACACATTGGAGTTGTTGTGTGGTTGAATCGCATCTTGTACAAAAAAGACAAGACAAACAAAGAAGTCGTATGAGCCTACATACCTGGATTATTACAATATTAACACACTGCAAAAAGTCAGTGTTCAAAAACAAGAAAAAAAAAATACAAAAATGAGGGGTATTTTACTTGAACTAAGGACAATTATCTGCCAATAGAACAAGAAAATTTGGCTTGTCAAGACTTTCCAAAACAAGTAAAATTAGCTAACCTCAATGAACCCCCAAATACCTTAAAATAAGTATATTCTCACTAACAAGTGCACCTTTCTTGATAGAAAAAAAAGAGACCTTTTTTTCTCAATATGTTGAAAAATATTCTTAAATTAAGTAAATGCTAGTGCCATTATCTTAACATAATGATATGTGCCCGGCATTACATTTCTTGAAACCAGCAAATTTACACTAAAAACTAATTTTATTTTTCTTCATGGAAAGGCAACAAGGCTTGTTACTCTCGGGGTCTCCTAGCCGCTCAGGCAAATCATATTGTCTAAAAATGCATTTTTCCATCGATAACATGACATCATTGCGCCAAGTGCGTGCTCTTTCAGTCAATTAGTGCGCGAGGAATATATATATATATATATATATATATATATATATATATATATATATATATATATATATATATATATATATATATATATATATGTATATGTCTTAATAAGGTTATCCAAAAAATAGTGCTCGATACCGTAGTAGAGCGCAATATATGTATGTGTGGGGAAAAAAAATCACAAGACTTATTTCATCTCTACAGGCCTGTTTCATGAGGGGGGTACCCTCAATCGTCAGGAGATTTTAATGGGAGCATTCGCATACCATGGTTTATATAGGGCACAGAGTGGGTGGGTACAGGCTGGCCTAGGGGCGTGGTGATTGGTTCATGTGTTACCTAGGAGGTGTTTCCGTCTATGGCGGCATGTTGTTACAATTTCGCTGCGCTTGTTGAGGGATGACAGGTCTGGACGGTAGATCATAAACAGTTTCTCTTTCAAGCATAGGTTGCATCTTTTATTACCACTATTGTAAGGTGTGCTGGATGCAAGAATTTGCCATGTTATTGAATATTCAACATTATTGTCTTTGAGGTCCCAAATGTGTTTGCTGAGTTCTGTGGTATTTTGCAGGTTTTTGTTCCTGAAAGAAGCCTTGTGGTTGTTCCATCTGGTTTTGAATTCACCCTCGGTTAATCCTACATATGTGTCGGATGTGTT
>NC_084569.2:11634958-11637458 GCF_033978685.3 Nerophis lumbriciformis
ATAATGATGCAATATGTACATATAGCTAGCCTAAATAGCCTGTTAGCATCGATTAGCTTGCAGTCATGCAGTGACCAAATATGTCTGATTAGCACTCCACACAAGTCAATAACATCAACAAAACTCACCTTTCATGCACAACCTTAAAAGTTTGGTGGACAAAATGAGACAGAAAAAGAAGTGGCATAAAACACGTCCTAGAAAGTCGGAGAAAGTTATACATGTAAACAAACTACGTTGAGTTCAAGGACCGCCAAAATTAGTAGGACAAAACGGCGCTCGCCAAATACTCGAATCAGTGAAGCATGTTTAATACAAACAGTGTGCTTGGTAACAATTAGGGAGGTTTGTGTCATGTTTGTCCTCCTACAGAAACCATATTAAAACAAAAATATATTTTTTCCCCTCATCTTTTTTCATTTTTCATACATTTTTTGAAAAAGCTCCAGAGAGCCACTAGGGCCACTAGAGCCACTCTATAGAGCCGCATGCGGCTCTAGAGCCGCGGGTTGCCGACCCCTCAGGTAAACCAATAAATTAGTTTGTCCTTGAAATCAATTTCACTGGAACGCCATTTAACTTATGACCACTAGATGACAACATAGTTGGACGTCAACGGGTTAGTAATGCAGTTCGAAATATTTTGCCATGTTAAAGAATTAGCTTAGTACAGTGGTTCTCAACCTTTTTTCAGTGATGTACCCCCTGTGAATTTTTTTTTTTAATTCAAGTACCCACTAAACAGAGCAAAGCATTTTTGGTTGAAAAAAATAGATAAAGAAGTAAAATACAGCACTATGTCATCAGTTTCTGATTTATTAAATTGTATAACAGTGCAAAAGATTGCTCATTTGTAGTGGTCTTTCTTGAACTATTTGGAAAAAAATATAGGTTTTTATTTATATTTATAAAGGATTTTTGAATTGTTGCTATTTTTAGAATACCGGTATTTAAAAAAAATCTCACGTATCCCTTGGCCTTCAAGTACCCCCAGGGGTACGCGTACCCCCATTTGAGAACCACTGGCTTAGTAGTCTGCAGCTGAGATAGGCTCCAGTAACCCCCGCGACCCTAAAAGGGACAACCGGTAGAAAATGGATGGATGAATGGGTTAGTAATGCAGTTCGAATTATTTTGCCATGTTAAAGAATTAGCTTAGTCTGCAGCTGAGATAGGCTCCAGCACCCCCCGCGACCCCAAAAGGGACAAGCGGTAGAAAATGGATGGATTAAATTATTCAATTAATTATTTAAAGCTTTAATTATTTCACTATTTAATTAATTATTTGTTTCATCATTTAATAAATAATTAATGACACATTTATGTATTTATTCAAAGATTAGTTTATTTAAATTTATAGTCTATACTAGTGGTTCTCAAACTTGTACCATCTTATAAAACACTTGGTTCTTCAAGCACCACCTTAATTACCAACATTAAAATACAGTAGCATAGTAGGCCTAAATATTCATTTTAAAAAAAGCAGAGTTTTTATTTAACAAGTATATTAAATATTGTTGGCCACTTGGTAACATTACACACAGTTTGAACAGTAACACTGTGTTTAAATATTTAATTAAGTGATTCTTTGGTGTACCACCACAGTTCGAGAATCCCTGGTCTATACGGTATTCCCAAAAGATAGAATGAACATTTTCAAAGAAATGTTGTGTACAAAAAAAAAACATGATGAAAAAATAAATAATAACATGGAAACACTGCGACAAAGTACACACACTGTTGGTACTTGTAAATGTACCAAACTCTGCAACGCCACAAATAATTTACAGGTTTCTTTGTTCTTTACCCTGAGTATGTTTAATTGCAACTGGATATGGACTAAAGTAGGGGTCGGCAACCCAACATGTTAAAACAGCCATATTGAACCAAAAATACAAAAAACAAATCTGTCTGGAGCCGCAAAAAGTTGCATGCCTTATTATGTAAGTGTTATAATGAAGGTAACACATTAAGTATGTGTCTCGGAGGGTTGGATAAGGTATAGATGTGTGTGCCCAAGTTAAAGGAAAGGACAGGCTGTCTTCTTCTAATGGATTTATTACAATCTTTGCAAGTTGGGTAACGTTTGCTGTGGTCTGGAACAACATGGCACACAATCAGAAATGCAGCCAATATGACATACAGATAATGTGTCATGAGACATGCAAATATAAATTAAACACACAGAGGACATAAGTAAAGGAAATTAAATGAACTCAAATATACCTACAAACGAGGCATAACACATCTCACCTTTGTGCATTCACGCACAGCATAAAACGTTTGGTGGGCAAAATGAGAGAAAGAGGGAGTGGCATAAAAACACGTCTTTCTGTGGCAGCATCGGAGAAAGTTGTACATGTAAACCAACTACGGTGAGTTCAAGGACCGCCAAAATTAGAAGGACAGAACGGCGCTGGCCAAATACTGTCGTCAGTGAAGCATGGGTTGGGTTGTACTTGTATAGCGCTTTTCTACCTTCAAGGTACTCAAAGCGCTT
>NC_084569.2:11642458-11654958 GCF_033978685.3 Nerophis lumbriciformis
ACAGTATTTTACATACTGTATATATATAACATGTAAATATTACAAATATGTTATATTTTATATTGCTACTATGGTACATTTTTAGTCTACTTTATACCTTTTGTTTTCGCCCTCTTTTTGTGCCCTTATGTGCATTATTCTTTCCATCCTTACCCTTTCCATTCTTTGTAACTGAGCTACTGTGTGGAACAATTTCCCTTGTGGATCATTAAAGTTTGTCAAAGTCTAAGTCTAACTGTGTTATGAAACATCCACAGTGTAGAAATACAAATAAAGTTAGCAGTTACACTAGTATGATCTTTAAAGTTGCACAGTGTAATAATGTTGTATATTGTATGGTATCTTGGTGAATTGCATACTACAAAGTGCAGTTAATTATTTTAAAGTGTAGTACAGTGTAGCATTGTGCAGTATATACTGTAGTAGTACTACAGTATGCATAAATCATGATAGTATAGTATAATATGGTATTATACAGTATAGTAGATATAGCATATATATGTATACACTATTTGTATATGTATATGTGTATACATATAATATATATAATATAGCTATATATACATACTGTACGTTAGGTCAGGAAAAAACACAAGAGGCTATTTCATCCCTACAAGCCTGTTTCGCAGGCTTCCCTGCACTTCAGGGGATTTTATTTTTAATTTTTTGTTGTTTTTTTGCCCTTCCCTGAAGAGCAGGGAAACCTGTGAAACAGGCGTGTAGGGATGAAATAGCCTCTGTGTTTTTTCCTGACCTAACGTATATTCCGCTCTACCCAGGTATTGCGCACTGTATATATTTGGGTGGTCCCAAAAAGGAGGGATTTTTCAAATTGACTGTGTGTCGGTTTTAAAAGTGCTCCCCCTCTGGTCAACATATGAAATAACAAGTGTGTGTAAACATTGGAAGTGCTTCCCCTCTGGCCAACATATGTAATAACAAGTGTGTGTAAGAAATTGAAATGCGCCCCCTTTGGCCAAAAAGTATTTAAAAAAATAAATTAATATGTATTTAGAGACGTACTGTAATAACTTGAAATGTAAATAATGAAGATTAAAAAAAAATTACAAACAAAAATTTCAAAAGAAAAAATAAACTAAAAACTTACTTTTTTTATATTTGCATAGTATGTACTGTATATATTATTAATGTCATAAGTACAAATCTTTAAATATCTAGAAAGGGTGGTCCTAAAGAGGTAGGCATTTTTCGGAAGTCTCAAGAAGGTAACAAGAATGTGTGTGTGTGTGTGTGTGTGTGTGTGTGTGTGTGTGTGTGTGTGTGTGTGTGTGTGTGTGTGTGTGTGTGTGTGTGTGTGTGTGTGTGTGTGTGTGTGTGTGTGTGCGAGAGACAGAGGGAGAGACTACAGCATGTACCAAAAAATATACACATTCTATAATCAGTTTTGACGTTATACAGGGCTAATTTTAGCATATGCGCAGCTAACTCACAAATAATATCTACAATTAACCGCAACATGTTTTCTTTAGTTGCTTGTGAAATTCTTGTAGTTTTATAGGTGACCATTTCTACTGACACAGATGACAGCGCATGATATAAATGTTCTTTTTTCCTGGTTTGTAAAGTAAACATTCAGTCTGCGAGTCGCACACCGTCATATCACTTTTTACAGTGTGGAGCCAACAGTGCAAGCAAGTGACTGCCAGGCTCCATTTGATTGGTTAAATGGAGTCTCAGGGCATTGAATCGGTCGCAACTGGACTGTTTATGTCCGGCTTGTCACTGACAGTTTGGTTATGTTTTAGTTTTTCCTCTGTGTTTGTGTTTTATTTCCTGTCAACGCTCTTATTTTGGTCCAGTTTCGTGCTTGTCTCCCTGAGCGCTGATTCCCCAAACCTGCGGCTGATTGGCAGCCTCGGCACACCTGGTGTCAATCAGCCGGCTGCTATTTATACCTGCCTTCCCTCCAGTCAGTGCTGGAATATTGTTTGCTGTTTCCTGTATGCTGTAAACTGTTTGCTGTCTCCAGTTTTCCAGTTTCCTGTCTGCAGTTTTCCTGTTTCCTGGTTCCTGGTTCCTGATTCCTGTTTTCCTGCATTTTAGTTTTGGACATTAAATCATGTTTTCCTGCATCTTGCCTGCCATCTCTGCATCTTGGGGTTCGTCACCAACACTTCCTGACCGTTTAGTTTGTCTTAGAAGACGTTTTGACTCTCATTCGAGTAGGCTTCATCAGTTCATGTTCAAAGACTTAGATTGGTCAGATCTCATCTGACAAGATCTGACCAATCTAAGTCTATGAGCATGAACTGATGCCCTAGTTGTCTGTTCTGGCTCTCAAATTAATCATAATTTCGCTTTGAAGAACGGAAAACCTATTCTAGATGCTATCCAATATAAGATTAATTTCCGAAATTGCCAAAGTCTGAGTACCCACAGCTCTGTCCAAACCATCCATCACAACGGGCAGCCTTTGGGCTCCGTTAACGGCTGCCATTGTCTAACGAATTTGTCGGTAGACCAGAGCAACACTCAATCCAATCAGCAAATGACCTGTTATCACAGTTCCGATGTCTTTGACGGAACATGACTTTTCACTTCTCCGAAGGGTCCCTCATGTATCCAGCAGAAAACGTTCTATTAAGACGAGGAGGTTCCCCCGAACCCAAGCTTCTCGTCAAGAAGATCTTGTCATTTGACTTTAGAGACCATTTGATCAATTCCATGTTTTAGATTATAGAGAACAGTGCACAAGAGAGACACCTAGAAAGTTAAGACCAGACAAGATGAAACAAGGAATTAAAGCACAAGAGATAAGGGAGAGGGAAGGTAATGCATCTGCCTTTGTTGAGGGCCAGAGAACAGACCTAATTGCATAAGGTATTGTTGCGCACGACCAGTCGTCCTCTCAGGGAATAAAACACACTGATCAATCCCAAGTTCTTTTGACATGACATATATGTTGAGTAAGAAGGACCACCGAGACAGAATAGTACTTGGCCAAGTTTTACTAAAGCTTTAGGAGACCAGCCCTTACAATGCGATAATAGCCTCAGCAAGAAGAGGTCAAAATTCCAACAAAAAGAGTCAGCTTATGTAAAGCGAAAACAGCCCCTCTCGCCCAGAAAGAAATACAGCTGTTGTTCCAAACAGATAAGGCCTTCTCCACAGAAAGGGAGTATGTTATACCCCTACGCGGACAATACGACGTCTTTTTTTAATTGATTGATTGAAACTTTTATTAGTAGATTGCACAGTTCAGTACATATTCCGTACAATTGACCACTAAATGGTAACACCCGAATAAGTTTTTCAAATTGTTTAAGTCGGGGTCCACGTAAATCAATTCATGGTAAAGGTGAAACAAAGAGTTTACTCGCGGACATAAGATGAAAAACCCAAAGCGTCACATGGGAAAATATTAGCTGCTTTAAAGGGGAACATTATCACAATTTCAGAAGGGTTAAAACCATTAAAAATCAATTCCCAGTGGCTTATTTTATTTTTCGAAGTTTTTTTCAAAATTTTACCCATCACGCAATATCCCTAAAAAAAGCTTCAAAGTGCCTGATTTTAACCATCGTTATATACACCCGTCCATTTTCCTGTGACGTCACATAGTGAAGCCAACACAAACAAACATGGCGCATAGAACAGCAAGCTATAGCGACATTAGCTCAGATTCAGACTCGGATTTCAGCGGCTTAAGCGATTCAACAGATTATGCATGTATTGAAACGGATGGTTGTAGTGTGGAGGCAGGTAGCGAAAACGAAATTGAAGAAGAAACTGAAGCTATTGAGCCATATCGGTTTGAACCGTATGCAAGCGAAACCGACGAAAACGACACGACAGCCAGCGACACGGGAGAAAGCGAGGACAAATTCGGCAATCGCCTTCTAACCAACGATTGGTATGTGTTGTTTGGCATTAAAGGAAACTAACAACTATGAACTAGGTTTACAGCATATGAAATACATTTGGCAACAACATGCACGTTGAGAGTGCAGACAGCCCAATTTTCATCAATTACCGTAATATATTCTGTAGACATATCCTCATCCGCGCTTTTTTCCTGAAAGCTGATCTGTCCAGTTTTGGAGTTGATGTCAGCAGGCCAGGGAAGCTAGGGTCGATATTCTTCTCTTGATCATCTTCGGTGGAACAAACTGCCGCCATTGCTTGCCGTGCTACCGAGGTCCTTTGTCCCTGAATTGCTCACACACTCCGGCAGATTCAATGGGGGTCTGGCGGCAGATTTCTTTGAGTTTATCGTTGGAAATGCATCTGCTTTGAGTGTCGCAGGATATCCACACATTCTTGCCATCTCTGTCGTAGCATAGCTTTCGTCAGTAAAGTGTGCGGAACAAACGTCCAATTTCTTGCCACTTTCACATCTTTGGGCCACTGGTGCAACTTGAATCCGTCCCTGTTCGTGTTGTTACACCCTCCGACAACACACCGACAAGGCATGATGTCTCCAAGGTACGGAAAACAGTCGAAAAAACGGAAAATAACAGAGCTGATTTGACTCGGTGTTTGAGAAAATGGCGGATTGCTTCCCGATGTGACGTCACAACGTGACGTCATCGCTCCGAGAGCGAATAATAGAAAGGCGTTTAATTCGCCAAAATTCACCCATTTAGAGTTCGGAAATCGGTTAAAAAAATATATGGTCTTTTTTCTGCAACATCAAGGTATATATTGACGCTTACATAGGTCTGGTGATAATGTTTCCCTTTAAACATGACTATGGATTAAGAAAGAAGACTTAAAAATATCTCATTCTCACAGTATCATGGCAGTTTGTCAGTTTTTACTCCTTTACTTAGTATTTAATATATGTATTATTTAATTAAGGTATTGCTCACTATTATTTTTAGTTTTTTGTCAATGTGCAATATGTTTGTTCCTTTATTTTGTTGTGTTTTACTAAAGAAGCAGCTGGTTGCATCAGCTCTGTGCTCTTTTATTGTTTTTTTTATGTATTTTGTGTTCTTCGATGTTTCCCCGTCTTGTACCCTAAGCCTTCGTCGCTTCAACCCCCGCGGTGTGATGGACTATGGAGCAGCGTCCCTGGTGGCGGCAGCTTTGGGTCGGATGCCCGCCCCTGGCCCCAGTTGCAAGTTTCAAGTTCTGTGTGCTGTAATATGTTCATTTGTGCTTTGTTCAAGGTTTTTTTGGGGGGGCTCAAACTGAGCCACCATCCTGTTCTGTCTACCCCTGTCTATCGTATATCTGCTCCTAGTAAGGTTGTATTGAAAACAAATACAGTACTTTGTATTACTTGTAGTAATTTCCATTGTATTTATATAATTTTATCCTTTACTTACTTTTAAATAATTTCTTTCTTCTTTCTTAGAAAATAAGCTACTATATTCACTATTTCTATAAACTTTACTAAGAAAAAACACATTCTTGATTACTTCTTTCCCTATTTGAACATGGTAATCTGGTTCATGGTAAACCCAGGAATACACAAACTCACAGTTATTGCCGAGACATGAATGAGAACGTGTAGGTTAAATTAGCTCTGCTTCTTCCTACTCCTTTTTGGACATGTTGAATTAGTAGTTAAATCACAACTCGGTGGCCTTGTGGTTGGAGTGTCCGCCCTGAGATCGGTATGTCGTGAGTTCAAACCCCAGCCGAGTCATACCAAAGACTATAAAAATGGGAACCATTACCTCTCTGTTTGGCACTCAGCATCAAGGGTTGGAATTGGGGGTTAAACCACCAAAATGATTCCCGAGCGCGGCCACCGCTGCTGCTCACTGCTCCCCTCACCTCCCTGGGGGTGGAACAAGGGGATGGGTCAAATGCAGAGGGTAATTTCACCACACCTAGTGTGTCAATCAATCAATCAATGTTTATTTATATAGCCCTAAATCACAAGTGTCTCAAAGGGCTGCACAAGCCACAACGACATCCTCGGTACAGAGCCCACATAAGGGCAAGGAAAAACTCACCCCAGTGGGACGTCGATGTGAATGACTATGAGAAACCTTGGAGAGGACCGCATATGTGGGTAACCCCCCCTCTAGGGGAGACCGAATGCAATGGATGTCGAGTGGGTCTGACATAATATTGTGAGAGTCCAGTTCATAGTGGATCCAACATAACTGATAGTGTGACTATCAGTGGTACTTTAACTTTATGCAGGTGTGCTGTTCTATTGCAAATAAATATTGAAATTCCTTTTTGCCTTGGAACACATTGAAATACATTGCATCCATCATGTCCTGTTAGGCGTAGAGTTTATGCCAGCGGATCCTCTCTTGGAGTCGCGCGGTCACAAACACGGTCAGGATCTGCACGACCAGTACGACCACGATTACGGTCCAAATCAGTCCCTCGTGCTGCTGCACCCACCGCGACATCCCCCCAATACATCCTCCAAGGAAGATAACGCTCTGAGCGCTGAACTCATCCAACGTTTGAGCATCCAAGCCGCACTGAGAGTTCCACACGGTTCCGTTTTCCATCGGGTCCAGGCAGCACGTGGCCGGAACGCCGCAGGCCAAAATTCCTGGAGCGGAGCAGTTGTAGTATCTGTAGGATCAATGACATTTGTAAAAGATCAGAAATTCTTGAGACAAGGTGATGACGTCCATGGGATTAAATCAACTCTGCATTTTCGTACCCCTTTTTGGACATGTTGTTGCCTATCCATACTTGCTAACCTTGAGACCTCCGATTTCGGGGGGGGGGGGGGGGGGGGGGGGGGGGGGGGGGCGTGGTTAAGAGGGGAGGAGTATATTTAGTCAAGTATTTCATATATATATATATATATATATATATATATATATATATATATATATATATATATATATATATATATATATATATGTAAGAAATACTTGACTTTCAGTGAATTCTAGCTATATACTGTATATATATATATATATATATATATATATATATATATATATATATATACACATATATATATATAAGTAAGAGAAATACTTGACTTTCAGTGAATTCTAGCTATATATATATATGTATTTATTTTATTATATATATATATACATACACACACATATATATATATATATATACATATATACATACACATATATATATACACACACACACATATATATATATATATATATATATATATATATATATATATATATATATATATATATATATATATATATATATATATATATATATATATATATATATATATTAGAGATGCGCGGATAGGCAATTATTTCATCCGCAACCGCATCACAAAAGTCGTCATCCATCCGCCATCCACCCGAACCAACATTTTATCAAAACCACACCCGCCCGCCAACGAGATATTAATGCGTGATAATATTATTTATCATTATTATAATATTATTGTCATTTCCATTAAGAAAGTGTTGACTATTGTTGCCAATGCCCTCAGATCAGGAGTGCGTTCCTCACACTTTGTGTGCGCAGTTGCAGCAAGCAGAACGATGCTTTTAAAAAGTTTAAAAAATGTTTTATAAAGACTAGGCCTATATTTTTGTTAGGTAAAAAAAATGTTCTGAATTTATTTCAATGAATATTAACTTGTTAACGTTATAATGCTCAAATAGGGACGAGGGCGGGGTGCACAGTGAAGCAGTGAACAATTTCGCGACAAAGATGAACCTTTTTGATTAATCTGCAGCCATGACAAAGTATCAGACAATCTCCATTGCCAACAACAGGCAGGAGAATAAAGATAAACACATAGCCTATGTTGTAGGCTATGTGTTTATATATATATATATATATATATATATATATATATATATATATATATATATATATATATATATATATATATATATATATATATATATATATATATAAATAAGAGAAATACTTGAATTTCAGTGTTCATTTATTTACACATATACACACACATAACACTCATCTACTCATTGTTAAGGGTTGAATTGTCCATCCTTGTTCTATTCTCTGTCACTATTTTTCTAACCATGCTGAACACCCTCTCTGATGATGCATTCTGCTTCGCCTCCTTGTTGTGTGCGCAGTTGTGCACTGCACTCTCTAAAAGCCGTAGATGTTATTGTCACATATGCATGCACGGTAGATGGCAGTATTGTCCTGTTTAAGAGTGTCACAACATTGCTGTTTACGGCAGACAAACTGCTTTACGGTAGACGAAAACGTGACTGCTGTTGTTGTGTGTTGTTACCGCGCTGGGAGGACGTTAATGAAACTGCCTAACAATAAACCCACATAAGAAACCAAAAAGTCGCTCCCGATCATTCTACAGTTATAACGTGATTGGGCAGGCACGCTGTTTATATTGTGGGAAAGCGGACGTGAAAACAGGCTGTCGACACGTCACTCAGGTCCGCATGGAGCTGGAGGGGGCGTGGCCTCCAGCTCCGCCTGAATTTCGGGAGAAAATTTGTCCCGGGAGGTTTTCGGGAGAGGCGCTGAATTTCGGGAGTCTCCCGGAAAATCCGAGAGGGTTGGCAAGTATGTGCCTATCAGCTGTTTTTATAGGCGTGGCCAACCAAGCAGACCTGTCAAGTCCCCCCCCTGCCGCTTGATGGTTAATGGAGGAGGGAGTCCCAGGTATTAGATTTAGATTTATTGGTCCCCGTTGGGGAAATTCATTTTCACTGCCGTACATTCAAACAATAGACATTACACATCACGAACAAAAAATAAAGAGACATCATACATTACCAAAACATTTACAGGCTTGTCAGACAGGTCGGCCGGGCCTGCTGTTTAGGGCGGCTATAGCTGCAGGGATAAGGCTTTTCCCGAGGCGGGCCCTCCAAAATTTTGATAGTTCTGTACCTGCGCCCTGATGGTAGTGGGATGATGTATTGGTATAGTGGGTGAGTCACATCCTGGACTATTGTGTTTGCCAGTCGAATGATGGACCTGTGGTTTGGATCTGAGATGTCGGGTGTGGGTAGGCCGATGATTTTAGCTGCTATGTTTGTAATGTGTGTGAGTTTGGTCCGGTTGGTTACAGAAAGCACAGTGAAAAAACATGTGGAACAGTACAGAAGGATGGGTTGAACGATGCTTTTGTACAGTAATAACAGTGTCATGTCTGTGTAATCATGGTTTGTTTTAGTCATGTTTTGTTTTGTTTAATTATTGGACTCTTTAGTTTCTGGCTTTTCACTCCCTTGTCTTGTTTCCATGGTTACCCATTAGTTTCACCTGTTCCACGTTTGGACTCATTGTGCACTCTTGTTTGTCACCATAGCAACCCATTAGTTTTCACCTGCCCTCACAACTCACGCACCTGTCTTTAATCATGTCACTATTATTTAAGCTTCCAGTTGCCAGGCTGTCTGTCTGGCGACATCATACCCGTCACAATCTGTTTACCTCTGCGCACTTCATGCCACGTCCAAGTAAGTTATTGTTTATTAATGCCACAGTTAGTGTTTTTGTTTCATTGTTCATAGTTTCTGCCTTTGTGCAAGTTTTGTGTTTATAGGCAAGTTTTGTACCTCCACTGTGAGCGCCTTTTGTTTGTTTCTTTTTTTTGAGTGTTAAAATTAAATATGTCTTCACCTTCACGCCATGTCTGGTCCAAATCATTTGCACCACGGGAGAACAAACCACGCCATAGTCCAAGTCCTGACAAACAGGAGGTGAGGTGCAACGTATAGTCTTTTAAGTTTACCGATGGCTGACAGTCTTTGTTGACTTCTTTTTGGAATGTCCGTGGTGTCCATGAATGCTCCCTCATCCCGATGGATGGTTTCCTTGGGCCGCTTCCTTAGTTCGATCGCCTCCTTGATCCATCGATTGCATTTGTTACTTTCTGTGCCAATAATTTTGCTGTTGTCCCAGTCCATGATGTGGTTATTTATTATGCAAAGCTCTGATATGGCTGATTTTAAGATTTTCTGTTCGGATTTTTTGTTTTAGGCTTCTTGTAAACCTTCCAGTTGTCTCTTTTTCACATTCTTTTTGATGTTCTTTCATCCTTGTGTTGAATGTCCTCCCTGTTTCTCCGATGTATGATTTTTCGCATGATTTACACAGGATTTTGAGGATGACATTGCATTTCTTGTCTTGTTCTATTTTGTCTTTTGGATGTACAAACCCCGTTTCCATATGAGTTGGGAAATTGTGTTAGATGTAAATATAAACGGAATACAATGATTTCAATTTCAACCCATATTCAGTTGAATATGCTACAAAGACAACATATTTCATGTTCAAACTGATAAACATTTTTTTTTTTGCAAATAATCATTAACTTTAGAATTTGATGCCAGCAACGCGTAACAAAGAAGTTGGGAAAGGTGGCAATAAATACTGATTAAGTTGAGGAATGCTCATCAAACACTTATTTGGAACATCCCACAGGTGAACAGGCAAATTAGGAACAGGTGGGTGCCATGATTGGGTATAAAACCAGCTTCCATGAAATGCTCAGTCAATCACAAACAAGGATGGGGCGAGGGTCACCACTTTGTCAACAAATGCGTGAGCAAACTGTTGAACAGTTTAAGAAAAACCTTTCTCAACCAGCTATTGCAAGGAATTTAGGGATTTCACCATCTACGGTCCGTAATATCATCAAAGGGTTCAGAGAATCTGGAGAAATCACTGCACGTAAGCAGCTAAGCCCTTGACCTTCGATCCCTCAGGCTGTACTGCATCAACAAGCGACATCAGTGTGTAAAGGATATCACCACATGGGCTCAGGAACACTTCAGAAACCCACTGTCAGTAACTACAGTTGGTCGCTATATCTGTAAGTGCAAGTTGAAACTCTCCTATGCAAGGCGAAAACCGTTTATCAACAACACCCAGAAACGCTGTCGGCTTCGCTGGGCCTGAGCTCATCTAAGATGGACTGATACAAAGTGGAAAAGTGTTCTGTGGTCTGACGAGTCCACATTTCAAATAGTTTTTGGAAACTGTGGATTTTGTGTCCTCCGGACCAAAGAGGAAAAGAACCATCCGGATTGTTATAGGCGCAAAGTTGAAAAGCCAGCATCTGTGATGGTATGGGGGTGTATTAGTGCCCAAGACATGGGTAACTTACACATCTGTGAAGGCGCCATTAATGCTGAAAGGTACATACAGGTTTTGGAGCAACATATGTTGCCATTCAAGCAACGTTACCATGGACGCCCCTGCTTATTTCAGCAAGACAATGTCAAGCTACGTGTTACATCAATGTGGCTTCATAGTAAAAGAGTGCGGGTACTAGACTGGTCTGCCTGTAGTCCAGACCTGTCTCCCATTGAAAATGTGTGGCGCATTATGAAGCCTAAAATACCACAATGGAGACCCCGGACTGTTGAACAACTTAAGCTGTACATCAAGCAAGAATGGGAAAGAATTCCACCTGAGAAGCTTAAAAAATGTGTCTCCTCAGTTCCCAAACGTTTACTGAGTGTTGTTAAAAGGAAAGGCCATGTAACACAGTGGTGAACATGCCCTTTCCCAACTACCGGTACTTTTGCACGTGTTGCAGCCATGAAATTCTAAGTTAATTATTATTTGCAAAAAAAAAAATAAAGTTTATGAGTTTGAACATCAAATATGTTATCTTTGTAGTGCATTCAATTGAATATGGGTTGAAAAGGATTTGCAAATCATTGTATTCCGTTTATATTTACATCCAACACAATTTCCCAACTCATATGGAAACGGGGTTTGTACTAGTACAGGGATCGGCAACCCGCGGCTCTAGAGCCGCATGCGGCTCTTTAGCGCCGCCCTAGTGGCTCTCTGGAGCTTTTTCAAAAAATTTATGAAAAATGGAAAAAGATGAGGGGGAAAAAAATCTATTTTTGTTTTAATATGGTTTCTGTAGGAGGACAAACATGACACAAACCTCCCTAATTGTTACAAAGCACACTGTTTATATTAAACATGCTTCACTGATTCGAGTATTTGGCGAGCGCCGTTTTGTCCTACTAATTTTGGCGGTCCTTGAACTTACCGTAGTTTGTTTACATGTATTACTTTCTTCGACTTTCTAGGACGTGTATTATGCCACTTATTTTTCTGTCTCATTTTGTCCACCAAACTTTTAAGGTTGTGCATGAAAGGTGAGTTTTGTTGATGTTATTGACTTGTGTGGAGTGCTAATCAGACATATTTGGTCACTGTATGACTGCAAGCTAATCGATGCTAACATGCTATTTAGGCTAGCTATATGTACATATTGCATCATTATGCCTCATTTGTAGCTATATTTGAGGTCATTTAGTTTCCTTTAAGTCCTCTTAATTCCATGACACACTATCTGTATGTAATATGGCTTTTAATTTTTTTGCGGCTCCAGACAGATTTGTTTTTGTATTTTTGGTCCAATATGGCTCTTTCAACATTTTGGGTTGCCGACCCCTGTACTAGTAACTGTCTTGTTTTTGTGTGAGGTTTAACTGTTGTGCCACAAGGAAACCATCAATCGGTATGAGGGAGCATTCATGCTCTCGCATACCTGGGACTCCCTCCTCCATTAACCATCAAGCGGTGGTGAGGGGTAGCCAACCAGGTAGACTTTGCAGGTCTGCCTGATTGGCCACGCCTATAAGAAC
>NC_084569.2:11659958-11672458 GCF_033978685.3 Nerophis lumbriciformis
GGTGGTTCTTTTCCTCTTTGGTCCGGAGGACACGACGTCCACAGTTTCCAAAAACAATTTGAAATGTGGACTCGTCAGACCACAGAACACTTTTCCACTTTGTATCAGTCCATCTTACATGAGCTCAGGCCCAGCAAAGCCGACGACGTTTCTGGGTGTTGTTGATCAACGGTTTTCGCCTTGCATAGGAGAGTTTTAACTTGCACTTACAGATGTAGCGACCAATTGTAGTTACTGACAGTGGGTTTCTGAAGTGTTCCTGAGCCCATGTGGTGATATCCTTTACACACTGATGTCACTTGTTGATGCAGTACAGCCTGAGGGATCGAAGGTCACGGGCTTAGCTGCGTACGTGCAGTGATTTCTCTGAACCCTTTGATGATATTATGGACCGTAGATGGTGAAATCCCTAAATTCCTTGCAATAGCTGGTTGAGAAAGGTTTTTCTTAAACTGTTCAACAATTTGCTCACGCATTTGTTGACAAAGTGGTGACCCTCGCCCCATCCTTGTTTGTGAATGACTGAGCATTTCATGGAATCTACTTTTATACCCAATCATGGCACCCACCTGTTCCCAATATGCCTTTTCACCTGTGGGGTGTTCCAAATAAGTGTTTGATGAGCATTCTTCAACTTTATCAGTATTTATTGCCACCTTTCCCAACTTCTTTGTCACGTGTTGCTGCCATCAAATCCTAAAGTTAATGATTATTTGCACAAAAAAAAATGTTTATCAGTTTGAACATCAAATATATATATATATACATATATATATAAGTGGGCTTTGTACCGAGGATGTCGTTGTGGCTTGTGCAGCCCTTTGAGACACTTGTGATTTAGGGCTATATAAATAAAGATTGATTGATTGAGATTGAAATATGTTGTCTTTGTAGCATATTCAACTGAATATGGGTTGAAAATGATTTGCAAATCATTGTATTCCGTTTATATTTACATCTAACACAATTTCCCAACTCATACGGAAACGGGGTTTGTAAAACCCACCTTCAGAACACCAAAGCCAAGGTCAACACCCGCAATAACATCCTGCGCAAACTGGTCAACTCAAAAAGGGGTGCTGATCCACCAACCATCCGTACAACAGCCCTAGCCCTGTGCTTCTCTAGAGAGGAATAACCGCTACTGAAGGATACCAAAACATTTTGGACAATTCCATGCCCCCAACCTTGTGGGAACAGTTTGGAGAGGGCCCCTTCCTCTTCCAACATGACTGTGCACCAGTGCACAAATCAAGGTCCATAAAGACATGGATGACAGAGTCTGGTGTGGATGAACTTGACTGGCCTGCACAGAGTCCTGACCTGAACCCAGTAGAACACCTTTTGGATGAATTAGAACGGAGACTGAGAGCCAGGCCGTCTCGACCAACATCAGCGTGTGACCTCACCAATGCTCTTTTGGAAGAATGGTGGAACATTCTGAATAAACACACTCCGCAACCTTGTGGACAGCCTTCCCAGAAGAGTTGAAGCTGTAATAGCTGCAAAAGATGGACCGACATCATATTGAACCCTATGGGTTAGGAATGGGATGGCACTTCAGGTTCATATGTGAGTCAAGGCAGGTGGCCAAATACTTTTGGCAATATAGTGTACTTGCAGTGTGTAAATAAAACGTTGATGGAGGATTTTGAAGTTGTTTTAGAGGGCTTTAAAGGCTACAAGGGTGACTCCCATTAGCTGCATCTTCCAAGCCTTTTTTTTAATCATCTTTAAAATCATAAAAAAAAAAAAAAAAAGACGTGTGTGTTCTCGTCTCTCATAATGATTGTGAGAATAGGAAAAATTCCTAAATAAATGCAGTTCCCCTTTAATACAAAAACAACCACCCACCCATTTTCTACCGCTTGTCCCTGTTTCAAATGAAATTCAAGTTTGATTAAAACAAATATAAAAATAATTTCACAAACAATAAAGTGCAATAGATTAAAATGGTTTTATGAGGCTGATATTAATTGCTACGGGATAAAACACATGTACAACTTGATGAGGCAATTCCTGAATCCTGGAATTTGTTTGGACTTGTTGAAGTAGAGCACACAATTCCCAAACATGCTGAATATTTTGAAGTTGTACCAGTTTGAATCTGATGATAAATGTGGGAATTGTGGACCTTTGAAGAATGTCCCATTGATTTCAATGGGAATTTCTAAAAAAAAGAAATTGGGAATTTCGAGAAAAATGGGAATTTTTTTGAAAATGGTAACAAAAAAGTGAATGGTCTGAATGACTTAAAATGGTTGGTGTTGGAATTTTTTTAATCGGTCAAGAAATGTTGAAGGAGTAACATGTTGAATTGAGAAATGGTATTAAAGAATTCCTGGAATTTCGGGGAAACCGGGAATTTTTTCCAGTTTAAAAAACTACTTCATTTTTTGTTCTGATTAGGAATAATGCTTTGACGGTGGAACGGTTGAAATGCGTTGAAAAATGTGAAAGGAGTAGTCGCCAGAAAAAGGAGTGTAAATAGGGCTCTGGAAAACCAGGAATTCTGGAAAATCCTGGAATTTTTTTTAAACTTGGAAAACAAATAGTTTAAATGTCCAGAATGGTGAAATGTGTTGAAGGTGGAATGGTTTGAATCTGTTGAAAAATTTGGAAATGGTGAAAGTTAGAAAAATGGCCAATTAATTTTGACTGGGAAAAATCTCCCGGAAAACCTGGAATTCTGGGAAATCTGGGAATTTTTGGAATTTGTCATGGAAAAGCTTGCGATTCCCGAATAGGCTGAACAGTTTGAAGTTGGAACGGTTTGAATGGGATGAAAAATGTGGAAGGTAAGCCAAAATCTGGTGAAGAAGAAGTTGAAAAACCACATGTGTGATTGCTTTGGAGCATTCACACAATAATTTGTGTGCATGTAAAACGACCAATGTGTTGTAAGCCTAAAGTGGGCGTGAGCAGATGGGGGCGGGGTTTAGCTTTGGGGGAATGTTCAATGTGTATTCATGGGAAGATGGACTCTGTTGTTTTGTGTTGCCTGCAAAGAACAACAAGGTAAGAGAACTTCTACTTCCTAGCCAACGTTTTTTTGTCCAGGAAAGAAAATAAAAAACAACCTTAATTGTTTGTTTGGCACCATAACTTGGACTATAAACGAGGGTGAAATGCATGCGAGAGGCGCTGTTCTCCTCCTTTGCTTGTTGCCAGCGGTTACTTCTAAGGAATGGCAAAAAAACCCACCACGTTTGCATCAGAAAGGTAAAAAGCATCTCCCTTACCTTCTCTTCAAATTTTTTTAAAAATAAAATCATAACAAATCTTCTGTTTGATACAGTGCGCACTGATGTCAAGGTTTGCTCCAACCTCACCCAAATACTGGACAACTGGAAATTTGCTATTTTAACTCGAGTGAAAGACTTGCTGATCAATGATCATGTGACTGTCCTTCCAGAATACAGCAGGTGAGTCACGCTGGGGCCCTCACACTTCACTATGTGCATAATTTCGACTTTTTGACAATAGGAAAAAATTCCGACTTTTTGACAAACATTTTTTTGACTTTTTGACACTTAGAAAAAATTCAGACTTTTTGACACTTAGAAAAAAATTCTGACTTTTTGACAAAAAAAATCCGACTTTTGACGCTTAGGAAAAATTCCGACTTTTTGACAAAACAAATTTCGACTTTTTGACACTTAGAAAAAATTCTGACTTTTTGACACTTAGAAAAAAATTCTGACTTTTTGACAAAAAAAATCAGACTTTTTGACTCTTAGAAAAAATTCCGACTTTTTGACCACAAATTTTTCGACTTTTTGACACCTCGAAAAAATTCAGACTTTTTGACACTTAGAAAAAAATTCAGACTTTTTGACAAAAAAAAAATCTGACTTTTTGACGCTTAGAAAAAATTCCGACTTTTTGACAAAAAAATGTTCGATTTTTTGACACTTAGAAAAAAATTCTGACTTTTTGACAAAAAAAATCTGACTTTTTCACAAAAAAAATCTGACTCTTTGACAAAAAAAATCTGACTCTTTGACGCGTAGAAAAAATTTCGACTTTTTGACAAAATAAATCTAAGTGTCAAAAACTTATTTTTTTTGGTCAAAAAGTCTGAATTTTTTGTAAGTGTCAAAAGTCGAAATTTTTTCTTAGTGTCAAAAAGTCTGAATTATTTTTGTCAAAAAGTCGGAATTTTTTCCAAGTGTCAAAAAGTCGGGTCTTTTTTGTCAAAAATTAGAATTTTTTCTTAAGTGTCAAAAAGTCTGAATTTTTTGGTCAAAAATTTTGAATTTTTTCTAAGTGTCAAAAAGTCTGAATTTTTTCTAAGTGTCAAAAAGTCTGATTTTTTTAAAAGTGTCAAAAAGTCAGATTTTTTCTAAGTGTCAAAAATGTAGAATATTTTTAGGTGTCAAAAAATCAGAATTTTTTCTTAGTGTCAAAAAGTCGTAATTGTTTCTAAGTGTTAAAAAGTCGAAAAACGTTTTGTCAAAAAGTTGGAATTTTTTGTAAGTGTCAAAACGTCAGAAATTTTTCTTAAGGTCAAAAAGTTTGAATTTTTTCTAAATGAAAATGTAGGTTTTTTTTGTCAAAAAGTTGGAATTTTTTCCAAGTGTCAAAAAGTCAATTTTTTTTCTAAGTGTCAAAAAGTAGAAATTTTGTTTGTCAAAAAGCCAAAACTTTTTCTGTGTCAAAAAGTAGAACATTTTTTTGTCAAAAAGTCAGATTTTTTTTGGTCAAAAAGTCAGAATTTTTTCCAAGTATCAAAAAGTCTGATTTTTTTCAAAATGTCAAAAAGTCAGAATTTTTTCTAAGTGTTGAAAAGTCGGAATTTTTTTGGGAAAAAGTCAGAATTTTTTCTAAGGGTGTTGATAATTTTCCTCGACTGATTTACTAACATCATCTGGTTTATTTTATATGTTTTATATGTAGCGTCATCTCCAAAGATACAAATGATTGCTATTGCGACATCTTGTGGACTTATTTAGAATAACAGTTTATTTAATTCCAAAATTTCAGGTTAATTTTTATACTTAGCAAATTCATCCCGCGGACCGGATAAAACCTGTTCGCGGGCCTGATCGGGCCCTGGGGCCATACGTTTGACACCCCCGATCTAAAGAGATACGGTTACCTATACAGTTATTATTTATTTGGCCGTGTTTATGCTTTAAATGCTTAATTTAGGACCCATAAATTGCAAAAAATGTTTTAAAAAACCCCCAAAACACTAAAATAAATAGAGGCACAGCTACTTACTTGTGACAGTAGGATTTGGCAAAAGTTTGATCAAATAAATTAAATACAAAAATGTGTTGCTTAAAAGACTTTAAAATGTATTACAAATACCTTTATATATTGTTTTAATTAATCATTAAACGATCATTCAAGTCAAATAAAATCATAAAAAAAAAATCTAATAAATCAAACAAATAAATCATAAATTTTTTTTTTAATTCATTAATATATTATTGTGTGAATGCACCAAAGCATTCACACTTATGGTTTTCTACACCAAAAGTCATCTATTTTTATTCCTCAACTTTAAACGTATTCTTCTTCTTCTCCAGATTTTGGCGCGCTCTACCTTACACATTTTTCACCCGATTCAAACTGTTCCAACTTCAAACTATTCAGCCTATTTGGGAATCGCGGGCTTTCCCCTGAAAAATGCTAAAAATTCCCGGATTTCCCAGGATCCCAGGTTTTCCGGGACATTTTCCCCATTCAAAATGAATTGGCCATTTTTCAAACTTCCACCATTTCCATTTTTCCACCGATTGTAACCATTCCACCTTCAACACATTCCACCATCCTGGAAATTTAAACTACATTTTTTTTTTCAAGTTCCAAAAAATTCCAGGATTTTCCAGAATTCCTGGTTTTCCAAAGCCCTATTTCCACCCTTTTTTCCGGCGACTACTTCTTCCACATTTTTCAAAGCATTTCAACCATTCTACCATCAAACATTCCTATTAATCAGGACAAAAACAAAGTTGTTTTTTTAACTGGAAAAATTCCCTTTTTTCCCCGAAATTCCAGGAATTCCATAATACCATTTCCCAATTCAAAATGTTACTACTTTAACATTTCTTGACCGACACCAACCATTTCAACTCATTCAGACCATTCAAGTTTTTTTTTTGTTTTTTTTTACCATTTTCAAATAAATTCCCGCTTTTCCCGAAATTCCCAATTTTTCTGAAATTACCATTGACATCAATGGCACATTCTTCAAAGTTCCACAATTCCTACATTTTTCATCTGATTTAAACTTTTCCAACTTCAAAAAATGAAGCCTGTTCAGGAATGTTGTGCTCTATTTCAACAATTCTAAAAAAAATTCCCGGATTTCCCGTAATTCCTTTTTTTTTGTTTTTTTTTGTTTGCATTTTCCCCATTCAAAAAGAATTGGCCATTTTTAAACTTCCACAATTTCCACATCCTTCAACCGATTCAAACTATTCCACCTTCAACATATTCAACTCCTTCTGGGAATCCAAACTACCATTTTTCCACATTTAACAAATTTCCAGGAATTCTTGTTTTTTGGTAACGGATTTCCACCCTTCTTAAATTCGACCCATTCCAACCGTTCTACCCTCAAAACACTCCTCATATTCAGGACAAAAACCTAATAGGTTAAGGAACTAGAAAAATTCCCGGTTTTCCCGAAATTCCAGGAATTTCAATCAAAAACTGTTTTAAACAATTCCAACACCAACCAATTCAGCTCATTCAGGACATTCATGCTCCTAATCATTTTTTTTTTAAATCCCACTTTTCCCAAAATTCCTAAATTTCCAGGAAGTTCCCATTGAAATGAATGAGACATTTTTCAAACTTCCACAATTCCCACCTTCTTCAACCGATTCAAACCATTCCACCTTCAACACATTCAACTCATCCTGGACATTCAAACTACCATTTTCCACATTCAATAAATTTCCAGGAATTCCCTTTTTTTGGTAACCTATTTCCTAAATTCGAATACTCCTTTCACATTTTTCAACCCATTCCAACCGTTCCACCCTCAAAACACTCCTCATATTCAGGACAAAAACCAAGTTGGTTGAGGAACTAAAAAAATTCCCGGTTTTCCCGAAGTTCCAGGAATTTATCAATTAAAAACTGTTACTAATTCAACTTTTCTTGACCGATTTAAACAATTCCAACACCAACCAATTCAGCTCATTCAGGACATTAATGTTCCTAATCTTTTTTTTTTTTAAATCCCGCTTTTCCCAAAATTCCTACATTTCCAGGAAGTTCCCATTGAAATGAATGGGACATTTTCCAAACTTCCACAATTCCCACCTTCTTCAACCGATTCAAACCATTCCACCTTCAACACATTCAACTCATCCTGGACATTCAAACTACTATTTTCTACATTCAACAAATTTCCAGGAATTCCCTTTTTTTGGTAACCCATTTCCTAAGTTCGACTACTCCTTTCACATTTTTCAACCCATTCCAACCGTTCCACCCTCAAAACACTCCTCATATTCAGGACAAAAAGCAAGTTGGTTAAGGAATTAGAAAAATTCCCAGTTTTCCCGAAATTCCAGGAATTTCTCAATTAAAAACTGTTACTAATTCAACATTTCTTGACCGATATAAACAATTCCAACACCAACCAATTCAGCTCATTCAGGACATTAATGTTCCTAATCATTTTTTTTTTAAATCCCGCTTTTCCCCAAATTCCTAAATTTCCAGGAAATTCCCATTGAAATGAATGGGACATTTTTCAAACTTCCACAATTCCCACCTTCTTCAACCGATTCAAACCATTCCACCTTCAACACATTCAACTCATCCTGGAAATTCAAACTACCATTTTCCACATTCAACAAATTTCCAGGAATTCCCTTTTTTTGGTAACCTATTTCCTAAGTTTGACTACTCCTTTCACATTTTTCAACCCATTCCAACCGTTCCACCCTCAAAACACTCCTCATATTCAGGACAAAAACCAAGTTGGTTGAGGAACTAGAAAAATTCCCGGTTTTCCCGAAATTCCAGGACTTTCTCAATTAAAAACTGTTACTAATTCAACATTTCTTGACCGATTTAAACAATTCCAACACCAACCAATTCAGCTCATTCAGGACATTCATGCTCCTAATAATTTTTTTTAAAATCCCGCTTTTCCCAAAATTCCTACAATTCCAGGAAGTTCCCATTGAAATGAATGGGACATTTTTCAAACTTCCACAATTCCCACCTTCTTCAACCGATTCAAACCATTCCACCTTCAACACATTCAACTCATCCTGGACATTCAAACTACCATTTTCCACATTCAACAAATTTCCAGGAATTCCCTTTTTTTGGTGACCTATTTCCTAAGTTCGACCACTCCTTTCACATTTTTCAACCCATTCCAACCGTTCCACCCTCAAAACACTCCTCATATTCAGGACAAAAACCAAGTTGGTTGAGGAACTAGAAAAATTCCCGGTTTTCCAGGAATTTCTCAATTAAAAACTGTTACTAATTCAACATTTCTTGACCGATTTAAACAATTCCAACACCAACCAATTCAGCTCATTCAGGACATTCATGCTCCTAATCATTTTTTTTTAAATCCCGCTTTTCCCAAAATTCCTAAATTTCCAGGAAGTTCCCATTGAAATGAATGGGACATTTTTCAAACTTCCACAATTCCCACCTTCTTCAACCGATTCAAACCATTCCACCTTCAACACATTCAACTCATCCTGGACATTCAAAATACCATTTTCCACATTCAACAAATTTCCAGGAATTCCCTTTTTTTGGTAACCTATTTCCTAAGTTCGACTACTCCTTTCACATTTTTCCACCCATTCCAACCCTTCCACCCTCAAAACACTCCTCATATTCAGGACAACAAGCAAGTTGGTTAAGGAACTAAAAAAATTCCCGGTTTTCCCGAAATTCCAGGAATTTATCAATTAAAAACTGTTACTAATTCAACATTTCTTGACCGATTTAAACAATTCCAACACAAACCAATTCAATTCATTCAGGACATTGATGCTCCGAATATATATTTTTTTTAAATCCCGCTTTTTCCCAAAATTCCCAAATTTCCAGGAAGTTCCCATTGAAATGAATGGGACATTTTTCAAACTTCCACAATTCCCACCTTCTTCAACCGATTCAAACCATTCCACCTTCAACACATTCAACTCATCCTGGACATTCAAACTACCATTTATCCACATTCAACAAATTTCCAGGAATTCCCTTTTTTTGGTAACCTATTTCCTAAGTTCGACTACTCCTTTCACATTTTTCCACCCATTCCAAACCATTCCACCCTCAAAACACTCCCCATATTCAGGACAACAAGTAAGTTGGTTGAGGAACTAAAAAAATTCCCGGTTTTCCCGAAATTCCAGGAATTTCTCAATTAAAAACTGTTACTAATTCAACATTTCTTGACCGATTTAAACAATTCCAACATCAACCAATTCAGCTCATTCAGGACATTCATGGTCCTAATCTTTTTTTTTTTTAATTCCCGCTTTTCCCAAAATTCCCAAATTTCCAGGAAGTTCCCATTGAAATTAATGGGACATTTTTCCAAGTTGCACAAAATTCCCACATTTTTCAACCTATTCAAACCGTTCCAACATCAACACATTCCACTCATCCTGGACATTCAAACCAACACTTTCCCAAGTTCCGAACCAAATTCCAGTTTCTTTGGAAATTCAAACTCTTCAACATTCAAACCATTCCAACATTCAAACCATTTCAGCGTTTGAACGATTTCAACATTCAAACCATTTCAGCGTTTGAACGATTTCAACATTCAAACCATTTCTACATTCATCCTACATTCCATTAGCATTTCAGTTCAACGTCAGCTTTTCAACATTCAAACCATTCTGTCAGCATTTCACTTCGACTTCGGCATCGGAGCATTCACACGCAATTTCTTCAGGAATTGCCTCCTCCAGTTAATATATGATATACAATTATAATGTTTAATTTGTTCTGAATTATGAATAATAATGATATGTACATGCACCATATATTGTCCACACTTTCTTATTTAATGTAATTACAAACTTGAATGCACCATAGTTTACTCAAACTATATAACATGTATTATGATTGACATTACAGTATTTTTTATTATTTGTTTCCCAAGTCACAGTCAAATGAAGAATTATGTAACCAATAACATCCAAGACCACGGTGGTCAAAACAAGCCGGTTCTTTGTGATGAGCTCATTGCACAGACTTTCAAAAAGACTGCAAAGAAAAAACTGGAGCTGTATCAAAGTAGTGATGACTAATGTGTTTATGTAACGCCTCTCTGGCAAACACAATACACATGCGGGACCCGCGTACTTAGCCATGCACGTGTTTGCAGGATCCAGATTCTGTCCGATGCCATTGGGGATCTCTACACACAGTTTAAAGCTCTCAAAGGTGAACTGGCCAGCCTGACGACAAAGTTTGACAGCGTGGAGGCCTTTGTGGACCATGTCAAAGACGGCAGCTTCACGCCGTCTTGGTGGCTTGTGAGGAAGAGTGCAGCCGGGTCGCTGCTTGGAGCCAAGAAAAGGCCCCTGGAGCCAACCGGAGTGAGAAGACGACAGAGACCACCATACAGGCCCTAGTGTTTTTCACTTATGTAATAACCATACATTTCATAACAAGACTTCTACATACTAATACATTTCTTTAAAGGGTTATTTTCTAATTCTCATGATTCTTTTTCTCATTTGTAGCCACTAGAGGGCAGCACCGATACAACTGCCACCACAGACCACAGAGTACCATTGATGATTGAAAATGTGCAATGATACCTAAACAGTACAAAGTTACTGTATGTTCCCTTTCTGCAATCCTTTATAACAGAATATAATTATCAAGGCCAATTTCCAAGCAAGAATCTTGTTGATTTCAATGACATTTGATAGAAGGCGTTCTACAAACCAAGACCAAGGACAGTGTCTTTAAGATAATAATAATAATAATAATATAATAGTATTATTATCATCATTGATACTATATTAATGATAATTATAATTACAGTAATAACAATCATCATCATATTATTATCCATCCATCCATTTTCTACCGCTTATTACCTTTGGGGTCGCGGGGGCGCTGGAGCTTATCTCAGCTACAATCGGGCGGAAGGCAGGGTACACCCTGGACAAGTCGCCACCTCATCGCAGCATATTATTATTATTATCCTTATTATTATTATTATTAATATCTATTTAAAGGCACAGTCCATGTCTTGGTTTGAAGAATGTCTTCCATCAAACACCATAATATTATTATTAATAATAATAATAATTATTATTATTATTATTAATGTTATGGAATTCGATAGGCGTTCTTCAAACCAAGACCAAGAACAGTGTCTTTAAAATAATATTCATAACGATAACTATAATAATAATAATAATAATAATAATAATACCATAGTATTATTATCATCATTGATAATATATAAATGATAATAATAATGACAGTAATAACAATCATCATCATCATATTATTATTATTATTATTATTATCATTATTATTATTATTATATATTTAAAGGCACAGTCCATATCTTGGTTTGAAAAATGTCTTCCATAAAATACTCAAATAGCATAATATTACTATTATTATTATTATTATTAATAATAATAATAATAATAATAATAACAATTATTATTATTATTATTATTAATATTATAATCAAACTATTATAATGATAATTTTAAAATGATACAATGAATAATGTATATTATTACTATTTCCAAGACTATTACTACTACTACCGCTATTATTATTATTATTAATAATAATAATAATAATAGTGTTGTTATGGCATTTGATGGAAGACATTTTTCAAACAAAGACTGTGTCTTTAATTAGATATTAACAATTATGATTATAATTATAATTATGATTATAATTATAAAAAATAATTATCTATACAAATATATTATTATTATTATTATAATTATTATTAATTTATCATCATAATATAATGATAATTTTAAAATTATACAATAAATAATTTATATTATTATTACTACCTCTATTATTATTATTGATAGTAAGAATAATAATAATATTGTTATTATGGCATTTGATGGAAGACATTTTTCGAACCAAGACATGGACAGTGCCTTTAAGTAGACAATAACAATAATAATTATAATCATAATTATGATAATAATAATAATGAAAACTAATGATCTATACCAGGGGTCCACAAACACCTTGACTCGGGGGCCGCATTGGGTTAAAAAAATAAAAATAAAATAAATATATATATATATATATATATATATATATATATATATATATATATATATATATATATATATATATATATATATATGTCTTAATAAGGTTATCCAAAAAATAGTGCTCGATACCGTAGTAGAGCGCAATATATGTATGTGTGGGGAAAAAAAATCACAAGACTATTTCATCTCTACAGGCCTGTTTCATGAGGGGGGGTACCCTCAATCGTCAGGAGATTGACGTCAGAATCTCCTGACGATTGAGGGTAC
>NC_084569.2:11677458-11697458 GCF_033978685.3 Nerophis lumbriciformis
TGGCCAACAAAAAATCCCCCCGAAGTGATACCTTACACATCGAATAAACAATCTTCACCGCTTGCATTCAATTCGATGAGATGACAAAACATTATAGCTCGTATTGATGTTATTTGAACACTGATAAAATTTTTAGATAAATAAAGGAGGAGTGAACATCCTAGTCAACAAAGTAAAGACTTTATAAACAAGTCGTGACAACGTTCACGACACATCGCCTGCTGCAAAACATCAACTAGTTTTCTCCGTCGCTGTATACTTTTAGTGTGGGGACAAGTGCGTCTGTCTCCAAATTGTCCACACCTGTCTCCATCTAAACACAGCAGTATCGTAGTAGTCGTTGGTCCGCCATGATTATCGAGCCAAACGACGCTAGTGCGCATGCGCATTGACTTTGTGTTGCCGAAAATGTATTAATAAATGACGGTTTTTCAGTCATTAAACAATTAAACGATATTACGAACCATCGGGAATTATCGCAAATGATAATTATACCTTTTACTGTTTCATCCCTTGTTCTTTAACAAGTAAAAAAGGCAAGGGCGGTCACGGCATGTTCTTGCCACAAATGTTGGTCAATTTTTTGGGCATTACGGCAAATGACGAGGGGGTAAAATTTGAGCGCTGTATACATATATATATATATAAATATATATATATACATATATATATATATATATATATATATATATATATATATATAGTCAAATCCCAACGGGCCATACCACAGAAGGTGGCTGAGAACAGCAGGGCCAAGGTTCTGTGGGACATCAGCTTCCAGACTGACAAACAGCTTCTGGCAAACCAACCAGACATAGTGTTGGTGGACAAAGAGCAGAAAAGGGTGATGGTGATGGATGTGGCAATCCCAGCTGACGCCAACATCAGGAAGAAGGAACACAAGAAACTTGAAAAGTACCAAGGGTTGAAAGAGCAGCTGGAACGGATGAGGAAGGTCAAGGCGAGCGTGGTCCCCGTGGTAGTGGGGGGCGCTGCAACTGTCATTCAAGTACAAAAAGAAAATAACAATAAAACACTTAATGTGAGGAAGAGTGAGTCACTTTAAAAAAAAAAAAAAAATTAAATTAACCACTGTTATTATTGACAACAAGAGACCATGTCTTAGGTTTGGGTAATCTGTTCTGTTCTGTTATAGGTCCCCATTATGTTGAAGTGAAGTGAAGTGAATTATATTTATACAGCGCTTTTCACTTTACATAGTGAAACCCAATATCTAAGTTACATTTAAACCAGTGTGGGTGGCACTGGGAGCAGGTGGGTAAAGTGTCTTGCTCAAGGACACAACGGCAGTGACTAGGATGGCAGAAGCGGGGATCGAACCTGAAACCCTCAAGTTGCTGGCACGGCCGCTTTATCAACCGAGCTATACCGCCCCTATATCTTTGTAATCCGTGGGGACACCATAGTTGATAAGCTTCTTCTATTTCTCTATCTTCTTGTTATGAGACATTCACCCTATGCTGTTGCCATTTCTAATATAAAGTAGTGTAAAGTTCTTACTTATATCTGTCAGTAAACTCACCATGAAAGCGCTAAAACATACCGGTGTAGTGAGTTTACATTATTCACCCAAGGAATTGTAGTTATTAGAGTTACGGTCGGATGGTTTTTCACGAGACACATTTCCGGGTGTTGTTGTTTCCAGATGAGGAGATGCTGCTCCATTATTGATTGAAGTAAAGTCTGAATGTCATTAAAACAGTTAGCTCCATCTTTTGACACTTCTTCCACTCCCGTCCTTGCACGCTACAGACAAAAGCAACGCTCTTCAAAGGCAACTTTTCTTACCTCCTGGTACCTGCTGATCTGTGTTTGGGATCTGCATAAGTCCTGAAAATGTGCGCGCGTCCGCATTCTGTAGTCGATAAGCTTCTTCTTTTTCTCTATCTTCTTGTTGTATTGACATTTATTGAGAATTGATTGCCATACCATTGATTAAGTAAGGACAAAATGAAAGATGAATTCATTTTCTTTAACGAGCTCTCTCTTTGAATGTTCTGAACTCCTGTTTCCATGCCAGGGGTCGTATTGCGCAGAGTAATTCTTGCCAAAGTTGTGCCATCGCAGGCGTGTGCATGTAACTCGACTGGTTGCGACTGAATTGAGAAGGAAAAATAACACTACAGACTTTGTTTTGGGGGGGATGGAAACGCCTCAGAGATGAGAACAAGAAGTAGGAACACTCGCATCCAATGTACGGTATAATTTTGGTTGTGCTTACCGACCGCTAAGCTATTTTATTTAGTACATGGTGAAATTATAAATGTGACCAGTAGATGGCAGTCAAACATAAGAGATATGTTTAGACTGCAATATGACACCAACATTTTTATATGTTCCATTGAAAATATAGAACATTACACACGGCGCTCAAAAATCTATCAAAATGTTTTAGTACGACTTTGGTAAGCTATGAAGCCGCACCGCTTGATGGATTGTACTGTGCATCAACATAGGAGTATTATTATGGTGTGTGTATAAGGTAAGACATATTATCTGGCGTTTTGTTTCGCAATATTATGCAAAAGCAACTTTTCTTACCTTCTGGTACCTGCTGATCTGTATTTGGGATCTGCATTAGTCTTGAAAATTTGCGCTTGTCCGCCTTTGTAGTCCGTGCCGACACCGTAGTCGATAAACTTATTATTTTTCTCGAATGGACTTTGTAATGATTTCATTAAGTAATATTTGTCTCTGTAGCCTGTTTGTGAGCGCCGTAACAACACTTTTCTCCTCATGGTACCGTCTCCAGCTAGATTAGTCCAGGAAAGACAGCCTTGTATAACATAAAGGCTTCGCTACACCTGTTAAACTAAACCCTACACCCCATCAAGCTCAGATGTTAGAGCTGTAAGTTGGATCATTCTGTCCTTCAGAATGTGAACACAAAATGGCGTCCTTCCAGTTGGCCTTATACTAAAACATACTTGCCAGCGCCTCTCCCGAAAACCTCCCGGGACAAATTTTCTCCCGAAAATCTCCCGAAATTCAGGCGGACTCAGGTCCATGAGGACTAATTCACAATAACCCACAATATAACCAGCATACCTGCCCAATCACGTTATAACTGTAAAATGATGGAGGGCGAGTTCTTGGTTTCTTATGTGGGTTTATTGTTAGGCAGTTTCATTAACGTCCTCCCAGCGCGGCAACAACACACAACAACAGCAGTCACGTTTTTGTATACCGTAAAGCAGTTCGTCTGCCGTAAACAGCAATGTTGTGACACTCTTAAACAGGACAATACTGCCATCTAGTGCATTTGATGAAAGCACTTTTGTGCGTGCCACACAGCAATGCATCATCAGAGTTCAGCATGGTTAGAAAAATAGTGACAGAGAATAGAACAAGGATGGACAATTCAACCCTTAACTCAACATTGAGTAGATGAGTGTTATGTGTGTGTATATGTGTAAATCAATGAACACTGAAATTCAAGTATTTATTTTTATATATATATATATATAATAAAATTAATATGTATATATATATATATATATACATATAATAAAATATATATATATATATATATATATATATATATATATATATATATATATAGCTAGAATTCACTGAACGTCAAGTATTTGGTATATATTTATATATTTATATTATATATATATATATATATATATGAAATACTTGACTTGGTGAATTCTAGCTGTAAATATACTCCTCCCCTTTTAGCCACGCCCCCGACCACGCCCCCCTCCCACCCCGACGACACCCACCTCCCGAAATCGGAGGTCTCAAGGTTGGCAAGTATGTACTAAAAGCATTTTCAAATTGTCTAAATTTGAGCATCAATGCTGAAATAATAGGCTAGAGTGGCACCCTTATTTGTTAAAAAAAACTGCATAATATGTGACTCCCGAGTCGTTTATGTGATTTGCATGTCATGAATCAACTGTGCTCATAGGAAACCAAACTGTTTCTGTAAGTTCCATGCATAGTTCTATGGTTATCATCACGTTTTTCGCTATAACAGTGCTAAACACGCTAAAGAAAACACACTTCACATAAAGCGGCACTGCAATCGGTCATCTTAGTGTAACGACACATGCAACACACGCCTTGAAGATTTGGAAACACACAATCACGTTGCATTATTAAGATTATATAAGCCGTCAGCAGTCATGGCTCTCCTGCCTGCTTGACTGCTGTGCAGCGGAGCCGTCCTTTTACGACTGCAACACCTGGATGACCACTGCTTCAGCACCACGGAGAGCGCTCTAAGGAGATGCCTGAAGGTGGCAGTGGTCGCCGTCGGGTCAAACAAAGCCTACGGCGTTGTTAAAAAGGGATTATTTGACCGTGTCTGCACCCACTGTTTGATTATTTATGTCTGCATGTGCAACACCGAGCACTTTCGTTACATAAGTCTGCCTCTGGGGGAGGTAGTGCAGGAATGAAGTGGATTTAAGGCCTTTTATGTCTCCTTCTCTGCTCTGTGGCGTTTTAGTCGCGGCGGCGTACTGTTTTATTTGATTTGATGTCATGGCCGCCATGCAGCGCTGTATTAGTTCTTGTTGTTGGAGTTAAACGCATCTTTAAGAGGCATGGAGGGTAAAAATGTGCAATGATATGACAAAAATGCTATTAAAAATGTAACAATGAATAGAAATAAAAAGTAGTCGAATTTATTTTTTTTTATTTATTATTTTAATAATACTTAGAATTTGGATTAATCATGATTAATTGCAAGCTTTTTTCTTGCGTAATTTGAATTAACTTAAAAAAGGAGACCAATATTCGGACAGAAATGGAGTTTTATCATCAGAATTGTATACAGGAAAATGTTTTTAATGTTTTAATTGTAACCACGTCATTTATTTGCTCAAAACCTGGAAACAGTTGTATCTAATGTCTCATCAGGGTGTATTTTGAAGTAATATTACTCATCTTTGAACTGGCATATGCATTGACCTGTTCACTGACAACCCGCGCCGTCTAGATGACCATCCACGGTTAGGGTAAAATAGCACGTACGCTCAAAATATATTGCGTGAATATTCTGCGTATATATGTGATAAAATGCGATCGTTTTTTGTGATTAATCACATTTGTTAACTTGTTTTTTATAGCATAATAAAAACAAACAAAATTATATGATTAAAATAATATAGGTAATGGAAAAAGAAAAAATAAATATATATATATATATTAAAAAAAATATATATATATATATATATATATATATATATATATATATATATATATATATATATATTCAAAAATAGATATATATACTAGGGATGTCCCGAGCCAGGTTTTTGCACTTCCGATCCGATACCGATATTGTTTTTGCACTTCCGATCCGATACCGATACTGACCTATCCGAGCATGTATTAAAGTTTAAAGTTATTTAGCCTACATAGTTGTCAGAATCATGTTGAAAAGGGTTTTAGTACTCTTGATAACAACTAGCCATCTGAATTAGGGGAGTTTGAATAATACACAATGGTTGGTAACAAGAAACTGACCTGTTTATTCAAGGATAAACACAAAATAGACAAAATTATACATGACAAACAGAAATGGCATCATTGAAACTAGGGCTGGGTGATATGGCCTTTTTTTAATATTGCGATATTTGAAGGCCATATTGCGATACACGATATATATCTCGATATTTTGCCTTAGCCTTGAATGAACACTTGATGCATATAATCACAGCAGTATGATGATTCTATGTGTTTTGATTGATTAATTGAGACTTTTATTAGTAGGTTGCACAGTGAAGTACATATTCCGTACAATTGACCACTAAATGGTAACACCCAAATAAGTTTTTCAACTTGTTTAAGTCGGGGTCCACTTAAATTGATTCATGATACAGATATATACTATCAGATATATACTATCATCATAATACAGTCATCACACAAGATAATCACATTGAATTATTTACATTATTTATAATCCAGGGTGTGGAGGGGGGCGCCGGATGGAAGTGTCAAAAAGACAGCCAAAAGAGTTTGATATGAGAATAAATCTAAAGTTAAAATATAGGGTAGAAATGCACCCATTTGCAGGAAATGTAGTCTTGATTTTCAAAATTTTCTTTCAAGGCTTGCATGTCTACATTAAAACATTCTTCTTCATACTGCATTAATAAATGCTACTTTTAAACTTTCATGCAGAGAAGGAAATCACAACTAAAAAAATCACTAATTTTTTCATACGGTGTTGATGTGGAAATTTTTGCCTCGGCATTTTGATGGTGTGGGCGTGTGGCACCGAATGGAGATAAGCGTCTCGACAGACGTTACAATATTTAATCAATGATGACGAAAACTGTTTTCTCTGTCGTGTCTGTGTGTCGAAAATTGTTACGCGCTATTTTTTTATTTGATTTTGTGCGTGGCATACAATTGCTATGCGCAGAGGACGCTTGAACAGTGCGCAATTGCACAGTCGCGCACCTTATAGGGAACGTTGGTCACACGGCTGCGCTAGCATCACAGCTAACGTTAGCCATGCTGCTACCTCTCTGCTCGGGGAGGACGTATACGTATGTGACGTATGATGTGACAGTATGTGACGTGTGTAAGAAGGTGCGCTTGCTGTCTGTGAGAAGCACAGACACAGAAAAGAGTGAGAAGAGCCTGTCGTGTAATGCCAGCAGCTAAAAGCATCTGCGTGAGAATCCATAGTGTATTATTTAAATCGGTGCGTTGGAAAACACGGACCGGATTTTAAACTGGATCTGGATCGGCATTTTCCCATGCCTTGCCGATAAGCATTTTTTTGCAAATATCGGCAGCCGATCCGATCCAAATATCGAGATCCTGAGGCCCCTTGTTGTGCCATTCACCCGAGACCCTCACCTCATGTTGCAGCATGACAATGCACGGCCCCATGTTGCAGGGATCTGTATACAATGTCTAGAAGCTGAAAACATCCCAGTTCTTGCATGGCCAGCATACTCACCGGACATGTCACCCATTGAGCATGTTTGGGATGCTGTGGGTCAGCATATATATATATATATATATATATCTATATATATATATATAAATTAGGGTTGTACGGTATACCGGTATTAGGATAGTACCGCGACACTAATGAATCCGTCACGTCGTGTCATTGCTGTTTTACGAGCAGAGAAGCATGTTCGGCAGTGCACATTCACAGAGTACTTACAAGCAGACACAGTGTGTAGACAGAAAAGGGAGAACAAACGCATTTTGGCTTAAAAACTAACAATAAAGGTGAAGTTATAACGCTGAAACGCCCTCAGGAAGAGGTGCTTTAAGACATGGCTAGGTAGCTTGCCGCTAAAGTCCAGCCCCAGCCTGCAGTGTTGTAGCTACTTCTAAATCACTAATCCTGGTCTCCATGGCGACAAATAAAGTACGTTTCTTACAAGTATCATCCCTGCAGGACGAGGAATAGCTAAACATGCTTCACTACACACAATGTAAACAAACGCCATTGGTGGATCTACACCTAACATCCACTGTAATGATACCAAGTACAGTAGCGTATCTAGTCGATACTACTATAATTACGTCGATATTTTGTGGCATCACAACATTTCTTTCGTTTTTTTAAACATTTATATTATGTTTATAAACTCAGGAAATACGTCCTTGGACTTTGAATATGAGGACTTTTAATAAGACCAATGTATGATCCTGTAACGACTTGGTATCGGATTGATACCTAAATGTGTGGTATCGTCCAAAACTAATGTAAAGTATCAAACAACGGAAGAATAAGTGATTATTACATTTTAACATAAGTGTACATAGAACATGTTAAAAAAGAAAGTAAGCAAATATTAACAGTAAATGAACAAGTATTATTATTAATTATTATTGTCCTTAATAATTTTGACAAAATAATAGAATGGAAAATGACACAATATGTTATTGCGTATGTCAGCAGACTAAATTAGGAGCCTTTGTTTGTTTACTTACTAATAAAATACAAGTTGTCTTGTATGTTCACTATTTTATTTAAGGACAAACTTGCAATAAGAAACATATGTTTGATATACTGTAAGATTTTTGGTTAAAATAAAGCCAATAATGCAATTTTTTGTGGTACCTTTTATTTAGAAAAGTATCAAAATAATTTTGGTACCGGTAAATAAATAAATATATATATATATATATATATATATATATATATATATATATATATATATATATATATATATATATATATATATATATTTATTTATTTATTTACCGGTACCAAAATTATTTTGATACTTTTCTAAATAAAAGGTAAATAAATAAATATATATATATATATATATATATATATATATATATATATATATATATATATATATATATATATATATATATATATATATATATATATATTTATTTATTTATTTACCGGTACCAAAATTATTTTGATACTTTTCTAAATAAAAGGTACCACAAAAAATTGCATTATTGGCTTTATTTTAACCAAAAATCTTACAGTACATTGGTATCGGGACAACACTAATATATATATATATATATATATATATATATATATATATATATATATATATATATATGTCTTAATAAGGTTATCCAAAAAATAGTGCTCGATACCGTAGTAGAGCGCAATATATGTATGTGTGGAAACAGGCCTGTAGAGATGAAGTAGTCTTGTGATTTTTTTCCCACACATACATATATATGTATATACATATATATATATATATATATATATATATATATATATATATATATATATATATATATATATATTAGTGTTGTCCCGATACCAATATTTACCAGTACCAAAATTATTTTGATATTTGATATTATATATATATATATATATATATATATATATATATATATATATATATATATATATATATATATATATATATATATATTTATTGCTGAACTGAACTCACCACAATGTTAAAAGAATTAACTTATATGTGAAAAATGCTGCATTATGAGAAAAGTAGTCTCTTTATTACCCTTGATAAATGTAATAATATAATAATCAAACTAATCTTAATTTTTTATTTTTTACAAAGTCATATTATGAGCAAAATACACTCTGACAGGTTGACAGGGTTAACAAATGTAAGTTTATAAAAAGACCGATGAAACAACTGGTTTTTACACTAATAATGCAGTGATCATGTTCCCTCTGTAGGCTGCAGACGATGTTTTCACTCGTGTAGTCAGAGATAAGAACAAGTTGTCACTCTTGCAGTCGGCTGTGATTTTTTTACACACAGGCTTTGCTCTCTGCCTGTAGAACAACGCTCACTCTTGTCCGTGCCGCATTCTAAACACCCAATTCAGCAGATTTCCCTTGGCTTCTGCAACCCCTTGTTTACACTCATACATTGAACTGAACGCATGCGATCTCGATATAAGCGGAGCAATGGCCGTGTAGCAAAGCTGCTTGTTAAAGATAGCTTTTAGAGAGGGAAGGATTTGACAGACTGGTAATAAGGATCCACGGGCTGGAACTCCCAGTTAATGACTGTTATCATGGCCCCGGTGCAGGCGGCTGCATCACATTGCTATCTGCATCCTTTCAAAGAGGCCATGACAGGATGATGCTGGTGGAGGTCACCGTGTTCCTTCTCTCTGCTGTCAGCATCCTCTCATGATGGATTGACACATCTAAATAAATGTGTGTGTTCATAAACTTGTCACTAAAGTCATGGACTTTGTGCGGCCTGGGACAGAGACCTGCTGTTTAGCATGCATTTTAAGTAGAAAAAAAGCGACAGAACAACAGAAGTAACGTTACAAGAAGAAAATATCTAATTTAATGAGAATATTCATAATATTATTATAGGTAAATAATATTGGAATAGCCACAGAAAAATGACACCATAAATTTAATAATGAATAGCATTTAAAAAGACCAATAAATGATTAAAATTGTACTAAATATAATATATCGAAACTGTAAAAAAAAAGTATTTTAAAATGGTTACTATAGTAAAAAAAAAAAAAAAAGAGATTAAAATAATAATTGAAAGAATAAAATACTTAATTAATCAAAATAAAACAGTTATTTTTTTAAATGTGGCAATAGGATAAAAACTCAAACTGTATAAATAAATATTACCAGAAATTATTAAAATGTCAGAATTTTACAAAATTAGAGTTGTAATATTGTATTGGAACTTTTTTTTAAAGTGGTAAATATTGTAAGAAAAAACACTAGAAGTGAAAATAAATATTACCAGAAATGATAAAAATGTCATAATTTTACAATTCTGAGTTGTATTATTGTATTGGAATTTTTTTTTTAAGTGGTAAATATTGTAAGAAAAAAAACTAGAAGTGACAGTAAATATTACCAAAAATTATTAAAATGTTATAATTTAAAAAAATTAGAGTTGCAATATTGTATTAGGACATTTTTTTAAAGTGGTATATATTGTAAGAAAAACACTAGAAGTGAAAGTAAATATTACCATAAATGATTGAAATGTCATAATTTTACAAATCTGAGTTGTAATATTGTAACGGAACATTTTTTTGAAGTGGTAAATATTGTAAGAAAAAACCCTAGAAGTGAAAATAAATATTACCAAAAATTATTAAAATGTTATAATTTTACAAATCTGAGTTGTAATATTGTAGCGGAACATTTTTTTGAAGTGGTAAATATTGTAAGAAAAAACCCTAGAAGTGAAAATAAATATTACCAAAAATGATTAAAATGTTATAATTTTACAAATCTGAGTTGTAATATTGTAATGGAAATGTTTTAAAGTGGTAAATATTGTAAGAAAAAACATTAAGAGTGAAAATAAATATTACCAGAAATTATTAAAATGTCATAATTTGACAACATTAGAGTTGTACTATTGTATTAGGACATTTTTTTTAAAGTGGTAAATATTGTAAGAAAAACACTAGAAGTAAAAATAAATATTACCAAAAAATTATTAAAATGTCATAATTATACAAAATTAGAGTTGTAATATTGTATTGGGACAATTTTTTTAAAGTGGTAAATATTGTAAGAAAAACACTAGAAGTGAAAGTAAATATTACCATAAATTATTGAAATGTTATAATTTTACAAATCTGAGTTGTAATATTGTAACAGAATTTTTTTTTAAAGTGGTAAATATTGTAAGAAAAAACCCTAGAAGTGAAAATAAATATTACCAAAAATTATTAAAATGTTATGATTTTACAAATCTGAGTTGTAATATTGTAACGGAACATTTTTTTAAAGTGGTAAATATTGTAAGAAAAAACCCTAGAAGTGAAAATAAATATTACCAAAAATGATTAAAATGTTATAATTTTACAAATCTGAGTTGTAATATTATAATGGAAATGTTTTAAAGTGGTAAATATTGTAAGAAAAAACATTAAGAGTGAAAATAAATATTACCAGAAATTATTAAAATGTCATAATTTGACAACATTAGAGTTGTACTATTGAATTGGGACATTTTTTTAAAAGTGGTAAATATTGTAAGAAAAACACTAGAAGTAAAAATAAATATTACCAAAAAATTATTAAAATGTCATAATTATACAAAATTAGAGTTGTAATATTGTATTAGGACAATTTTTTTAAAGTGGTAAATTTTGTAAGAAAAACACTGGAAGTAAAAGTAAATATTACCATAAATTATTGAAATGTCTTAATTTTACAAATCTGAGTTGTAATATTGTAACGTAATTTTTTTAAAGTGGTAAATATTGTAAGAAAAAACCCTAGAAGTGAAAATAAATATTACCAAAAATTATTAAAATGTCATAATTTTACAAAATTAGAGTTGTAATATTGTATTGGAATTTTCTTTTTTAAGTGGTAAATATTGTAAGAAAAACACTAGGAGTGAAAATAAATATTACCAAAAAATTATTAAAATGTCATAATTTTACAAAATTAGAGTTGTAATATTGTATTGGGGCCCTGCGATGAGGTGGCGACTTGTGTAACCCGACTTTCGCCCGATTGTAGCTGAGATAGGCTCCAGCACCCCTCGCGACCCCAAAGGGAATAAGCGGTAGAAAATGGATGGATGGATGGATATTGTATTGGGACCTTTTTTTAAAGTGGTAAATATTGTAAGAAAAACACTACAAGTGAAATTAAATATTCCCATAAATTATTGAAATGTCATAATTTTACAAATCTGAGTTGTAATATTGTAACAGATTTTTATTTTTTTTAAGTGGTAAATATTGTAAGAAAAAAACACCAGAAGTGAAAATAAATATTACCAAAAATTATTAAAATGTCATAATTTTACAAAATTAGAGTTGTAATATTGTATTGGAATTTTTTTTAAAGTGGTAAATATTGTAAGAAAAAACACTAGAAGTGAAAATAAATAGTACCAGAAATTATAAAAAAAACAACCTTATAATTTTACAAAATTAGAGTAGTAATATTTTATTGGAACATTTTTTTAAAGTGGTAAATACTGTAAACAAACACAAAAAAGCACTAGAAGTGAAAATAAATATTACCAGAAATTATTAAAATGTCATAATTTTACAAATTTAGAGTTGTAATATTGTATTGGAACATTTTTTAAAAGTAGTAAATATTGTAAGAAAAAACACTAGAAGGGAAAATAAATAGTACCAGAAATTATAATTTTTTGTTTATAAATTTACCAAATTAGAGTAGTAATATTGTATTGGAACATTTTTTTAAAGTGGTAAATACTGTAAACAAAAACAAAAAAGCACTAGAAGGGAAAATAAATATTACCAAAAATTATTAAAATGTCATAATTTGACAAAATTAGAGTTGTAATATATTACTGGAACAAAGTTATTTTATGATTTTTTTTTAAGAGGACTTTATTCTTGCAAATACACACACACACACACACACACACACACACACACACACACACACACACACACACACACACACACACACACACACACCTGATGTAACTAATTAAGCCATATTCAGTTAAAATATTTAAAACGCGGTACTTTTTTGTAACATTACTGTCTTTATTTTTCGCGGTACAGTATTACTTAGTCTTAAAAATGTTTTTAATTGTTACCTTCACTTTCCCTCACATTATAGCCCCAATGAGCCCGACACAACAGTCCTATAAGCGCGGGGCATTGCCGGGTAGAAACAAGGCAGATGGATGAGCTTGTTGTCCCCCCTGCAGCATTGTCCTCAGTGGAAACGCACACTCAGGGAGATTCGGGTGATTTTCTACTTGTCAGCACTCTCGTCAGTCCCACATAAATCAATCTGACAACCCCCCCAACTGTATTTTAGCTCCGTGTCCCCACATTAAGACGTTGTTTTTGGATCACACCGCTCTACGTGCGCTCCCATTGGCGGCTGGGCATCTGATGCTGCTTGTTGCCTAGCAACCGTAAGTCCCGCCCCACTGCTCCACGTCTCATTCATGATTCATCGAGAAAATACAAGACATACAACACACATGCAACGCAACGTTTTTTTTTGCCTCGCTGATTTCTCCGACATTTGTTTTTCTTTCCAAAAGTGTTCCACTGAGTGACAATGACATTCTGAGCCAAGCAAGTCTTCAAATATTGATGAGTCTTTTACTGGCAGCCTTCCATAATTGATTACTTTACAATGTGCATCTCTATAATGAAGCCGCTTTAAACAAGCTGAAAGACATGTCATGTAAGGAGACATTTTTTTGATAGTTTTATATACAAAAACCAAAACTAGTAAAGTTGTCACGTTGTGTAAATGGTAAATAAAAACAGAATACAATGATTTGCAAATCCTTTTCAACTTATATTCAATTAAATAGACTGCAAAGACAAGATATTTAAAATTCGAATTGGAAAACTTTTGTTATTTTTTGCAAATATTAGCTCATTTGGAATTTGATGCCTGCAACATGTTTAAAAAAAGCTGGCACAAGTGGCAAAAAAGACTGACAAAGTTGAGGAATGCTCATCAAACACTTATTTGGAACATCCCACAGGTGAACAGGTTAATTGGGAACAGGTGGGTGCCATGATTGGGTATAAAAGCAGCTTCCATGAAATGCTCGGTCATTCACAAACAAGGATGGGGCGAGGGTCACCACTTTGTCAACAAATGCGTGAGCAAATTGTCATGCAGTTTAAGAACAACATTTCTCAGCCAGCTATTGCAAGGAATTTAGGGATTTCACCATCTACGGTCCGTAATATCATCAAAAGGTTCAGAGAATCTGGACAAATCACTGCACGCAAGCGAGGATATTACTGACCTTTGAGTCCTCAAGCGGTACTGCATCAAAAAGCGACATCAGTGTGTAAAGGATATCACCACATGGGCTCAGGAACACTTCAGAAAACCACTGTCAATAACTACAGTTGGTCGCTACATCTATAAATATTGTAAGAAAAAACACCAGAAGTGAAAATAAATATTACCAGAAATTATTAAAATGTCATAATTTTACAAATCTGAGTTGTAATATTGTATTGGAACTTTTTTTTTTTTAAGTGGTAAATATTGTAAGAAAAAAAACTAGAATTGACAGTAAATATTACCAGAAATGATTAAAATGTCATAATTTTACAAAATTAGAGTTGCAATATTGTATTGGATTTTTTTTTTTTAATGGTAAATATTGTAAGAAAAACACGAGAAGTGGAAGCAAATATTACCAGAAATTATTGAAATGTCATAATTTTACAAATCTGAGTTGTAATATTGTAACGGAACATATTTATTTTTAAGTGGTAAATATTGTAAGAACAAAACTAAGAGTGACAGTAAACATTACCAGAAATTATTAAAATGTCATAATTTTACAAAATTAGAGTTGCAATATTGTATTGGGACACTTTTTTAAAGTGTAAGAAAAACACTAGAAGTGAAAGTAAATATTACCATAAATTATTGAAATGTCATAATTTTACAAATCTGAGTTGTAATATTGTAATGAAAACATTTTTTAAAGTGGTAAATATTGTAAGAAAAAACCCTAAAAGTGAAAATAAATATTACCAAAAATTATTAAAATGTTATAATTTTACAAATCTGAGGTGTAATATTGTAATGAAAATGTTTTGAAGTGGTAAATGTTGTAAGAACAAACATTAGGAGTGAAAATAAATATTACCAGAAATTATTAAAATGTCATAATTTGACAACATTAGAGTTGTAATGTATTGGAACATTTTTTTAAGTGGTAAATATTGTAAGAAAAACACTTGGAGTGAAAATAAATATTATCAAAAATTATTAAAATGTCATAATTTTACAAAATTAGAATTGTAATATTGTATTGGGACATTTTTTTAAAGAGGTAAATATTGTAAGAAAAACACTAGAAGTGAAAGTAAATATCAAAAATGATCAAAATGTCATAATTTTGCAAAATTAGAGTTGTAATATTGTATTGGAATATTGCAAGGAATTTAGGGATTTCACCATCTACGGGCCGTAATATCATCAAAATGTTCAGAGAATCTGGAAAAATCACTGCACGTAAGCGATGATATTACTGACCTTTGAGTCCTCAGGCGGTACTGCACTAAAAAGCGACATCAGTGTGTAAAGGATATCACCACATGGGCTCAGGAAGACTTCACAAAACCACTGTCAGTAACTACAGTTGGTCGCTACATCTGTAAGTGCAAGTTAAAATTCTACTATGCAAAGCGAAAGCCATTTATCAACAACACCCAGAAATGCCGCCGGCTTCGCTGGGCCTGATCTCATCTAAGATTGACTAATGCAAAGTGGAAAAGTGTTCTTGGGTCTGACGAGTCCACAGTTCAAATTGTTTTTTGTAAACTGTGGACGTTGTGTCCTCCGGAACAAAGGGGAAAAGAACCATCCGGATTGTTATAAGCGCAAAGTTGAAAAGCCAGCATCTGTGATGGTATGGGGGTGTATTAGTGCCCAAGGCATGGGTAACTTACACATCTGAGAAGGCACACTTAATACTAAAAGGTACATACAGGTTTTGGAGCAACATATGTTGCCATCCAAGCAACGTTATCATGGACGCCCCTGCTTATTTCAGCAAGACAATGCCAAGCCACGTGTTACAACAGCGTGGCTTCATAGTAAAAGAGTGAGGGTACTAGACTGGCCTGCCTGTAGTCCAGACCTGTCTCCCATTGAAAATGTGTGGTGCATTATGAAGCCTAAAATACCACAACGGAGACCCCGGACTGTTGAACAACTTAAGCTGTACATCAAGCAAGAATGGGAAAGAATTCCACCTGAAAAGCTTCAAAAATTGGTCTCCTCAGTTCCCAAACGTTTACTGAGTGTCGTTAAAAGGAAAGGCCATGTAACACAGTGGTAAAAATGTCCCTGTGCCAACTTTTTTAAATTTTAAGTTAATGATTATTTGCAAATTTTAAAAAAAATTAAGTTTCTCAGTTTGAACATTAAATATCTTGTCTTTGCAGTCTATTCAATGGAATATAAGTTGAGAAGGATTTGCAAATTATTGTATTCTGTTTTTATTTACAAATTACACAACGTGCCAACTTCACTGGTTTTGGTTTTTTTTATTTTCCAACACCGGTATTGATCCGATATCAGCTCGAATCATACATACTTTTATTGTTTTGTAGTTGGGAACGTTGAGAAAAGGTTTGATCAAGTGAAATTACTCAACCATAAAACAATGGTACTTGTGAAAACCACTAACTGATTTATTATCAACCACCTAGACTAGACGTATGCTGTCTTTAAGTTTGAATGGGTTGGTAATTTTTTTTATTTTTTTTTTGGAGGGGGGGGGTTACACCTAATAATTTATTAAATTGAGCTCATGACACAGTAATTTGAATGATGCGGACACGTTTGTTACTCAAATTATGCAACAATAAAGATCTACTACTTGTTTATATTGACAAATGCCGTGTTTTGGATTGCACGTTTGTTCAATTAAGGACACTTATTTTGTATTTCTATCTTACGTGGTATCGTGTGCTTAGCTGTTGTGTAGCTGCTAGCTCTAAGTAGCTTATAGCTCACTTTGTTGACCTTGTGTAAATGACTTGACTAAAAAAACAAGAAAGGCCAGCCTTGAGCGCTTATTGGAGAATATTTAGATGCGACCTGGCTGTCCAGCTTTGTACAAGTAAAACTGTTTGTATCCGAGTTTACAGGTGAAACTTAAAAAATGTGAATACTGTGCAAAGGTTTGTTTATTCTAGAAATTACATTTACAAGGTGAAACTAGTATGTGACATAGGTTCATGCAACTCAAGATAATTATTTCATATTTTGTGATACAATGTTCATGATTATGGCCTAAAGCAGACCTGGAAAAATTAAAGCCCGTTAAGCTTGTCAATCTGGACATTCCAAAAAAAAATTTTTTGTTTTTTTAAGATAAAAACTGTAGCTGCCCATTATGATGTGCAGTGATGTTTTCAAATGACCGTAAGTCTTGAATTATACAAAGTATTTCAATGGTTGGAGTCCATCAAAACGCCAAAATTGATGTCACCACATGACCATTGCTGGAGAAATACTATAAAGGAACACATTTACGCACTACTGTGTATTGAATCGCATCAACAGTGTACAAAACGGGTTATTTTCTGACGCATTTAAAAATCAATAAACCCGCATCAGCAATTAAAACATATCTTATGCGGTACTGTCAAAATTAAAATGGCAAAAAACATTAAAAGTGAAAAAATAAAATATTTGAACTCACTATTCAACGCCAGCGGTACAACTCGTCGTCGGCTGATTCGAGTGGAAGGTGATTGAATGATCATCCCCAGCTGGGTAATCCAATATTGGCCGACATCGTCTCACAAATGGAGGTTTTTGTATAAATATCCTTCTTGAAAACGGCCTTGCAGTAGCGTTTGATGGGTTAATAATGGTCTTTAGTCGAAAATGTTAAGATACGATTTTACTCTGTCTGATCGTTGCCATTATTAATGATCCTGATGATTTTGAACTAACACTTGAATGAACTTAGTCAACAGCCATGCATGTTACACTCAGGGTTGCCGTTTGAACAACGCAAACACTGTCATTAAAACGTGCCATATAGTGAAACCACACTGAACAACAATTCCAAACACATTTCGGGAGAATATTTGCACCGCATCACAACATAAACACAACAGAACAAATTCCCAGAATTCCCTGCAGCACCAACTGCAGCACCAACTATCTAGTGAATGGATACTCACTTTGGAGTGACAAGTGAGTATCCAATCACAGTCTCAATAACATCAAGTTACTTAGATAGGCTACTGTCAACAACTCGTGATCTGATTGGCTATCGCAACTGTCTATCAACTGTATGTATTTCTCAAATTCATCCGCTAACGGCCCCGGTAAGTATCCAATCACAGGACGCGTAAATGTCATGTTCAATGTGAGGCCATCTAGAAGGCCTTACTGATTGGCTATCACATTTGTCTATCAACTGTATGTACCCGTTCACTTACAGTGCACAGACGCCCGCATTGTTGATTCTGAAGGCCCCGGGCAGATTTGGTACAGCATGGCAACAGAAGCTTCCTGAATTCTGATTGGATACAAACTAAAACTAAAAACAACAGCACTGGAATGAGAATAATATGACATGAAGAGGATATGAATACTTTTAGATATTTAGGGAAAGTAAATTAAAAGATAATTTTATCTTTAATTATGATCATGATTTCTGGCCAGCAGAGAAGGCCTTACTGGTCCTGACGGCACACCACTGATATGTATATATATATATATATTTATATATATATATATGTATATATATATATATATGTATGTGTGTGTGTATATATATATAGTGGCGGAACATGTCAGAGCCGTACTCGTTTTTGCCACGGCATCAGCATGTTCACAGGATGTAGAAAAAATATTAAAAGGGATCTGATTTTTTCATTTTATTTTGCCTATCATTCACAGTCTTTATGTAAGACAAGAACACATATGTTTTTATTTTTTATGCCTTCTAAGTCGAAAATAGCATTTACTTAGCAAAAGCCCCCAAATAAAAATAGTTTATATATATATATATATATCCATCCATCCATCCATCCATCTTCTTCCGCTTATCCGAGGTCGGGTCGCGGGGGCAGCAGCCTAAGCAGGGAAGCCCAGACTTCCCTCTCCCTAGCCATTTCGTCCAGCTCTTCCTGTGGGACCCCGAGGCGTTCCCAGGCCAGCCGGGAGACATAGTCTTCCCAATGTGTCCTGGGTCTTCCCCGTGGCCTCCTACCGGTCGGACATGCCCGAAACACCTCCCAAGGGAGGCGTTCGAGTGGCATTCTGACCAGATGCCCGAACCACCTCATCTGGCTCCTCTCCATGTGGAGGAGCAGCGGCTTTACTTTGAGCTCCCCCCGGATGGCAGAGCTTCTCACCCTATCTCTAAGGGAGAGCCCCGCCACCCGGCGGAGGAAACTCATTTCGGCCGCCTATACCCGTGATCTTGTCCTTTCGGTCATGACCGAAAGCTCATGACCATAGGTGAGGATGGGAACGTAGATCGACCGGTAAATCGAGAGCTTTGCCTTCCGGCTCAGCTCCTTCTTCACCACAACGGATCGATACAGCGTCCGCATTACTGAAGAGGCCGCACCGATCCGGCTGTCGATCTCACGATCCACTCTTCCCTCACTCGTGAACAAGACTCCTAGGTACTTGAACTCCTCCACTTGGGGCAAGATCTCCTCCCCAACCCGGAGATGGCACTCCACCCTTTTCCGGGCGAGAACCATGGACTCGTATTTGGAGGTGCTGATTCTCATCCCAATCGCTTCACACTCGGCTGCGAACCGATCCAGTGAGAGCTGAAGATCCTGGCCAGATGAAGCCATCAGGACCACATCATCTGCAAAAAGCAGAGACCTAATCCTGCAGCCACCAAACCAGATCCCCTCAACGCCTTGACTGCGCCTAGAAATTCTGTCCATAAAAGTTATGAACAGAATCGGTGACAAAGGGCAGCCTTGGCGGAGTCCAACCCTCACTGGAAACGTGTCCGACTTACTGCCGGCAATGCGGACCAAGCTCTGGCACCGATCATACAGGGAGCGGACCGCCACAATCAGACAGTCCGATA